>NC_064626.1:881679622-881982653 GCF_023864275.1 Schistocerca cancellata
TATTGGCAATACGAAACCAAAAACACTAACTGGATATGCACTATACACACTAGCCAGTCGCCAATGCAGCTATGCTGGTATATAGAACGAGAATGAACAAGCCTTTACAAAACAAAATACAAAAACGTCTGCCAAGTTCTCTACTGCGCTGGGAATTAAGTATTCATACACCAACAGAAAGTGACACTTCTAACAAAGCCAGAACATGTTTAATACTTCGTATGCATACCCTTCCGATGTATTACTTCTCGCAACCTCCGTGGCACGGAATGGACCAATTTTCTTGTAGTTTCCGACGTGACACCTTCCCATTCTCGAAGGAGAAACTCTTTCAAAGAGGCCTTACTACGGATGTCGTGTTTTCTCACTCGTGTTTCCAGCTCACTCCACAAGCGTTCGATGGGATTCAGGTCTGGACTCTGAGCTGGTGTTTTAAGACCGTGTGGAGTGTTGTAGAGCAACCACAGCCGGACAGTTTGCGCCTATGTTTGGGATCATTGTCCTGTTGGAAGTAATAATTTCTAGGAAGACCCAAGGCGTCAACACTGTGTTGTAAGTTGTCTTTGAGAATGTTCATACACACATCTGTCCATGGTACCTTCCACAAACACTAATTTTCCGACAGCGGAAGCTGACATACAGCCCCATACCATCACTCCACCACCTCCGTGCTTCACCGTGGGTTGAATGTTGTTTCGGTCGAGGTCTGTATTCGGTCTTCTCCAGACCAAGATCCTACCATCATTGTGCACGATATTAAATTTGCTTTCATCACTAAACAATACAGTATCCCAGAAGTCTGCTGTCTTTGATACATGCTGTTTCGCGAATTCCATCCGCCGCTTCCTGTTGTTTTTGCTTTCGTCTCGGGACCCTGGCTCTGTAGGCCGCACGATTGAGAATGGTACGAACTGTCCTTGGAGTGATGTCCTGTCGGAAGTGGTCATGTACAGTGCCAACGCTGTCGTTTTCGGGTTTTTCTTGATGATTCTTAGTAGCATTCTGGTCTCTCTTGTTGTAAGCTTCTGTGGACGGCCGTGTCGTTCACTGTTTATTACTACATGACTGTCCTTGTATCGCTTAATGATAGATTGCACAGTCGCTCGGCTTTGTCCTATGATGTTCGCAATTTCGGCATACAACTTGTGTTGAAGATATTGGGCGACAACGATGCTTCGTTCCTCAATGGTCGTTTCCTTCCCCTTGCGGCCCATTCTGCTGTTCCACGGTACCCACGTCCGACCTGCTGTTGTTACACGGCCGCCACACGACTACACAAATGTGGTGTGCACTCCGGGGCTGCGTCAGCCGTTTGTTTGGTTGAAAGTAGTCCGCTGCATGAATACATTTTGCCCTGTCATAGACCGTGCGGAGTGAAACATATTTTATTTTCCCAGAAGAGATTCATGGCATACGGGAAACTTCATTACCAAGAACATGGTTATCTGACGCTACATCATCGACTTATTCGTGTCGGCGCTGTGGGTGATTTAATATCCCAACACACCATCGTAGTTTGTCACCACCTACTGTACGAATACTTATTTCCATGACTGTATGTAAAGGTGAGGTATGACAGTAGTCCTACAGACAGAGAGGTCAGACAACGGTTGTCAGCGTGTAGCCCAGGAGGAAGTTCGCTGCGGGCACGCCGCTGATATCTTCCCGCTATAGTTGTTGACAGTGCGGTGGCATTTGATAACACAGTCGGCAAAAGAAATGTGAAACGTAGCTACTAGATAGCAGTACGACATGTATCCCTTTTTGTGCACATTCGTGCAGTTAATATAAAACGAGGACAATCCTTGGATATGGCCTTGTCGAAGGAAACATTCCTGCTTTTAACTAAAGTCATTTATCGGAAATCGCGGTAAATCTAAACTTGTGTAATCAGACTAGGGTCTAACGCCTTTCCTCCTGAACACGAGTTGTTCAATGTTAGTGGAAAACCAGTTCATGACTGAAAAGATATTTATTATGCTCTCTGTTCTTGTTTCACTGGTCACTTCACATTACGTGTATCATCTGCAAGAATTACTAATTCTGCCTTCCAGTTAAAATTGCAATGAGCCGATGACCGAACTCTGTTGAACGCGAGTTTCTATTTCGACCCAGCTGTAGTCTAACATAGACCGCTGCCGGATATAATACACTAGTTCCTTGTTTTATGTTACATAAGCTGGAAATTAGAGAAATAAATTAAATTAACGCTATGTCTTCGGTACTATTCCTGTAGACTATATTGTAGATCACGAACAACTTGTAAAGTTAAGGAACTGCAACTAAATATTTCTGTTCTTCGTCACCCTTTTACCTACAGATGCTTTTCATATACGTGGTGCTCTGCAGCTCGCGCGAAACTCAGACTTAATTTTTACTATCAAAAGTCGATATCGTCTGCATAGGATTTACTTAAAAAATATTTATGCTCGACAGGTTTCGAACTATATCCCACTGAAGGTTGGTCTGTACCCGATTCATTACTAGTCAGCATAGCAGATTTAAAGTAAATCCTGTGCAGCTGATGTGAATCTTTAGTGAACAGACGTTAAGTTCCTGATCCACACAAGCGTCACGAAACACAGAGTTAAATCCCTAAAACGCTACAGTAATTCTCCGAAAAAAAAAACGTTTTCCCATTTTCTGAAGATAAAGGCGTTGTTCTTTCCGTAGACGAGTATTGCGTTGTGCTAGTGAGTGTAATGTCTGTTGCAGCGGTCTCTCCGCGATATTTTCAGAAATCTTATAAATTATATAACTCAGTACATATCTCTAAATATCTCTTCTTATCTTACCGATTCCTAAACTTTAATGTACGATGATTATCAATGCAAAGAAGTTTCAAGCCCTATTATTCCTTGGAGCGTCCATTTACTCCATGGAATAGCTTCTCTGCTATCTATGTTTTTTTTATGAAAAGAATGAAGGAGCTCTTGCCGATTACCCGTGAAAGACGGAGGATGTATATGTATGTATTGTTGAGCTAGTCGCCATCTTGATGAGATTCTGAATGAGAAGGAATTTAATACATGAACTAAACTAAAGTAGGTGTGTTCGCGTATTATTTAACTGATTATTATTGACAGTGTCTGTTTACTACGCTGTGTTGCACGGGATCAGTGGGGAACGCCTGATTTACACTGGACGAACCTGCCGTTTTGTATGCTCAAGACATCCAGTTAGTTCAAATAAATAGGCTAACACGGTCTTACCAGCAGATTTCCGGTCTTCCCCATGTGATCACCGAAAGTTAATAATTATTACAAATGTTTTCAGGAGATCGACTGACAATTTTCATCGCACCGAGACTTCGAAATTGCTTCACTGCCTTATCGAATTTAAGTTAAGCTCAATTTAATCAGGATAGAACAGTATTGAACTGTGTGAATGTGATAAGCCTGCTTTGTGAATGAAAATTCCCTTAACATACGCATGTTTTTACTATTCTGATCAGTGAAGCTAAATCAGGCCGGTGTGAGAGAGGTTTTTAAATTTTAGATCCCACAAAAAAATATTAAATGAGGTCAGAACGCATTAAGAGAAGGGCGGGCCACTACTGCTGTTGTGTTTGTACTGCGGCGACACGAGGCGGATATTGATCTCCAAAAAGCGCGAATTCTGTCACTCGTGGCAGCACGACAGTACAGCACGACATTACGTCACAGGTCGTCCAGGCAAGCAAAAGAAGCTTCACGCCCTCTTCCACATAACAACAATTCAGATTTGATAATGGCAGAGTATTTTTTCAAAGTCGTGCATACCTTGCTGTGATAAAAATATCTACATAACACTCTTTTATTTTTAAATGTAACTTTTGAACGAGTTGTAATTGTGTGAAGACCTATCTCGTGTACTCACGCTTTGTTAGACACCAGGTTGCCGTCTTGAGGCTCGATGTGGTTCCACCGAGCGCTGCCACTCGAAAGGAAGCGATATCTCGAGGCGCGGCACTCGCTGGGCGGCTGAACATGCAGGACGCGCTTAAGTACGGTAATTTACATAGATATCACGTTCGACTGTGCCACGGTCTGCCGATACATGCATAGCACTTGTCGCCTTCACCACTGTTCCCCTTCTTCTGCCTTCCTACACGACTTTGTTAACAGTCCCTAACACAAAATGAACCACCTTCCGGCTAGATCCTTTCTTCAGTTCCGCGCACGGTTTCCTTCCATTCTGTTCAAAAATGGAATGCAACAAGCTTTCTATGGCTGTAAAAAATCGAGAAATAACGTGTCTCAATTTGTATCAGGTACCATTTCCCAACAGTTTACTGTTGTTTACTTAGACAGTGCCACATTTCGCTGATGAATTACTATGTTTTGTGAATTTAAAGGCTGACGGACAATGCCGTTGGTTCTTGTTATGTAAACCCCAGGAGAGCTGAGAGTATGTGAGCTTGTCAGATTTCGAGGTGATCAATACAATTTGCAGTTAAATACACACACACACACACACACACACACACAAAGGTCGATCGAACGGTAAAGCTTCTTGTTTTATATAAAAAAATAATAATAATCGTATAAATATCGTATACATATACATATACATATCATAGCCTGAACTCTCCTCTGCATAACACTACCGTTCATCATGGCTTCGTACGCACGTCCACCCACGTTGAATCCAGGCATCAAAACCATTTTGGAAAAACTCTTGCTTCTTCACCTATGATTTTAAAGTTGTTTTTAGCAAATCCAAGTTATTGAAACTGTAACCATGTAGGATGGCTTTCGTAGGTCGTAACAGGGAGAAGTCAGACAGAGCAAAATCAGGGCTGTAGCACGTGAGCGGCACCACTGACCAGCCCATTTGTGTAATCGCTTGGATTGTGAGAAATGACATCTACATCTACATCTACATGGTTACTCTGCAGTTCACACTTAAGTGCCTGGAAGAGGGTTCATCGAACCATTTTCATACTACATTTCTACCATTCTGCTCTCGAATGGCGCGTGGGAAAAAGGAACTACTAAATCTTTCCGTTCGAGCTCTGATTTCTCTTGTTTTATTATGATGATCATTTCTCCCTACTTAGGTGGGTGCCAACAAAATATTTTCGCATTCGGAAAAGAAAGTTGGTGAATGAAATTTCGTAAATAGATCTCGCCACAAAGAAAATCCCCTTTGTTTCAGTGACTGCCACTCCAACTCGCGTATCATATCAGTGACACTCTCGCCCCTATTGCGCGATAACACGAAACGAGCTGCCCTTCTTTGCACTTTTTCGATGTCCTCCGTCAATCCTACTTGGTAAGGATCCCATACCGCGCAGCAGTATTCCAGCAGAGGACGGACAAGTGTAATGTAGGCTGCCTCTTTAGTGGGTTTGTCGCATCTTCTTAGTGTTCTGCCAACAAAGCGCAGTCTTTGTTTCGCCTTCCTCACAATATTATCTGTGTGGTCTTTCCAATTTAAGTTGCTCGTAATTGTAATTCCTACGTGTTTAGTCGAATTGACAGCCCTTAGATTTGTGCGATTTATCGCATACCCAACATTTATCGGATTTCTTTTGGTACCCATGTGGATGACCTAGCACTTTTCCTTGTTTAGTGCTAATTGCCACTTTCCGCGCCATACTTTTCGCACCATACATAAATTCTCTCTAGATCATTTTGTAATTGGAATTGATCGTCTGATGATTTCACTAGACGGTAAATTACAGCGTCATCTGCAAACAATCTAAGGCGGCTGCTCAGATTATCAAATGGTTCAAATGGCTCTGAGCACTATGGGACTTAACTGCTGAGGTCATCAGTCCCCTAGAACTTGGAACTACTTAAACCTAACTAACCTAAGGACATCACACACATCCATGCCCGAGGCAGGATTCGAACCTGCGACCGTAGCGGTCGCATGGTTCCAGACTGTAGCGCCTAGAACCACTCGGCCACCCCGGCCGGCTCAGATTAGCCGGCTCAGATTATCACCTAGATCATTTATATAAATCACGAACAGCAGAGGGCCTATGACACTATCTTGCGGAACGCCAGATATCACTTCTGTTCTACTCGATGATTTGCGGTCTATCACTACAAACAGGGGAGGGGGGGAGGGGTGTGAATGATTGCCTCCAGAAATTTCTTAAGTTTAGTTCCATTGGTTTCGCTGTTGTTTGTGAATTCTAATGCGTTTGTCACCTCATGCTATTTCATCAGCACGTTCTCGATTGGCATCTGTGACAGATGTTGCCGGCCGGCCGCTATGCGGTTTATGTGCAATGTCCGTTTCTCCGTTACCAAACTTCTTCACCCAACGCCGCACATTGCTGAAGTCTATTACAGCGTCCCCATACACTTTCTTCATGGGTGTGATTAAAACGGCCCTAAAATCACGGGTCAAGAAACAAAACCCGGAAATTTTCCAAACTGGTTTTGATGGCTAGGTTCAATGATAGCGAGGCTACGATCCATATTAATCCTGCTGTTGTAAGTTCATTATTAAATTTTTTGTGATGCGGGAAGCATTACTTTTGACCCACCCTCTCACACACACGATTCACATAGACTCAGTTTCAGTCTTTGTGGTGGACGATGGAGAACACTACGCCAGAAATAAATTATAATAGTTCCAATCCCCCGGTTGTGACTAAGATTTAATGGGAGGTTTTTCTTGGTTGACACGTAAATGCCAGAACAAGGCACTCTGTCCCACTACCAGACCGGCTGGTAACTGACTCAAAAGGACCACGACTCGACAATGGACCGATTTTCACTTCCGGCTTTGCACGGACTGGCGACTTGTCTAATGCTGCGGTGATTTTGTTTGAGGGCGACTGAATAGAGTTACTATTAAAAATCTGAGAACGATGTTAGGAAACTGAATATTAATTCCAAATTCTAGCATTGATCAAATAGAAAGCCGAACAAAATTTGTTTCATTCAAGTTTCAAAATTTTCTATATATTTAAACTATTTCTTTGTATACTAAGTTGATGCTCTGTGCAGGATTAAGTACAAAAATGAACATATTACGTTTTAATGTCACCCTTGACATAGTCAAGTACAGCTGGCTGTGTGAAAAACACTCACGCCTAGTTCAGTTCCAGTAATATTCAGTGTCTCGCCCTGTGCTTTGTTGATTGCCATACCAAAGGCGAGTGTAATGGGGAACAGGAGCCGTTTGGATTTGAATGGTTAAGTCCGTGAGTATTACTGGCATTCTTTGTATCAAAACAGTTTGTCTCGCTCCACAGTCAGTTAGTACTGTGCACTGGATTAAAACATTTTCAGATTGGTTGTTCAGTGTCTTGTTCCGTTGTGTCTAAGTAGTAGGTGCACCTACTATTGCTTTCTCCCTAAGACCGTGTCAACTGTCAACAGAGTAATATATTTTTGACTATAATAGCTGCTAGTAAAACCGCCTTAATCTGCGTAGGAAGTTTTATTCAGTTATTGATGACTGACTAGTTTCTGATGAGTTGTCCGTTATCAAATCATCTGTTTGCGTGAGTCTTGCATTACAACCAGACGTGCTCATGTGGCAATATACAATGTAGCTTTATGTCAAGAAGTAAACGTTTACGTACAAGCGTGGGAATATACGATGTAATACGCAACATTGTACTTTGTGATGTTTATAAATTTTGTTACCCGTAACTTACATGCACGTCTGGTTGTAATGCCAGACGTATGTAGTGGACGATTAGGTAATGGACAAGCCATCAGAAACTAGTCATGAATAAAAAAAATAAAATTTCCTACGCAATTTAATTGCTCTAATATTTGCTGTAATCATGTCAAACTTGCAGACCTGTTTCAGCCCAGCATGCCGGAAATACGGTAGTAAATCTGTGATGGAGCTTCAAGTTTCAATAGAATAAAGTCAATTACTTTATTGTCTTACTCATTTTAAGGGGACAATATAGCATTTTCCTGAAAGCAATCAAGTGCCTTAGTTGATATGTTGTGAATATACAATCATAATTTTTCAATTAATTCCAAGACGTTTGGACAGAGAACAAAGCGGCGCAGTCTCCGAAGGAGCTATTTTTGTTACGATAATTTTGCATTTTACTGTCTAACGCTCCAACGGATATTTTATGGGTCATCGAAACCTCATCCCAAACAAATTGCAATCTTACATCAGTTGATCAGTATTATCTTGCTTAGAAATGTTACTGATGCTGTAAGTAAGGTCACCATAAAATTTCAGGGGAAGTTTGAATGCAGAATGAGCCGCTGAGCTGTCTTCTAAAAGTGTGGCACCAATGACTGACGATGCCACACAGGGGCAATTTTCCACTGGATCTGACTTCTGCGAGTTTTAGATTAATTACAAATATCTTGCCAATGTCTCCTGGCACATATAAAATATTTTCTTTCGTTGTTGTTGATTGTGACATTATGAAGTCGTAAACAATTTTTTAAATGGTGATTTTGACAGTCATTTTGAAAGGTCTGTAAAGTCGATAATGATCATAATTTGATTCTCGAAAATACTCCGTATTGGTCGATGTGTTTACATTGGCATATATGGGTAAATAAAGCCCATAATGTGTTTCAGATTTGCCTGATGGAGATTCGCCCTGTTCATTCAATTCGATTACAGCTTCATCAAACATATTTTCATCGTAACCCATATATTTCGTTGGCAGTTCCTGTCATTTACGATTCACTGTGTACTGAGTCACGCTTTCGAGAGGATTTTGCTTCAGGTGCATGGTTCAATAATTGCACAAAACGGAACAATGGTAGCAAACTGATGTCTGAGCGATTTTGCCATACAGAATACAGCAGCTTCTGGTGGGGGATTTTGCCAGTGATAATCATCTTCTAACAGATCCATGACTTTGCACTCTTCTTGGAAGGTATAGTAAATCGCCTATGATCGCAAATGCAACACATTTCGTTTCTGGTAAAAGTCCACATCTTTGAGAGATGATTGCTAGGTCAAAAACCAGGTACAAAAATCCGCGGTCCGACCGGAATTCAGCAACTTCTCGATTAGCAGACATGCGGTTTGCCACTTTCTTTTCATTGTATTTCTTATTTCCTTTCTTTGGCTCTGTTTCTTCGTCGTCTACCGTCAGTGGTTCTGTGCGGATGTTGCAGGATGTCTTTCAGCTTGATGAAAATTTCACAAATTTTTTCAGAAATATTTTTATGTTACAGAGGGTGGCCAGTCCCCGAGTGGAGCACACTGAGCTACAGTGTCGGCTTCACTAGACTACCATGCCCGAGTTCGACCCGACTCCCGGTAAAGGAGGCCTACAGTTCAACATAGAATCAGATATCACGTTTCGCTGCTGGCGAATGACCACTTCATTGAGAGGCTAAAATACAAATAACTTAAAATACAAAGTGAAAATTTCGTGGTTCGACCAGGATTCGATTCCACAAGGGACGCGCTTTACCGCTATGTCACCAGGCCCGACTTGTATTCCACTCAATCTTCGCTGCTCTCTTCTGTTGTTGTGGCTGAACCGCTAGATGGTAATGTCATAGTTTTCATAACGGCAGCAGACTTCAGTTTTAAATAGTTCAACCAGTTTCCACGAACTTTTATAAATTAAGATACACGATCTTTCTCGTGAATCAAAAACATATCAGAATCCCTACAGAAGTTCCTGAGATTATCCCGAACATGTAGATAGAAGCGTGCAGAAAACTTCACTTGATATACACTGACCAGTCACATTAATGTGACCAACTTTCGAAAGCCTGAACAATCACCTTTCGCAGCGCGGACCGCTACGAGACGTGCAGGAAGAGTGAGTAATATTCTGGAAGGTACTGACAGGGATGTCAAACAATACCGACTCCAGTGCCGTGGCAATCTGCGCTAAGATTCTCGGTTGGGGATGCATGGCGCGAGAAGCCCGATCGAGGTGGTCCCACAGACTCTCGATTGGATTTAAATCTGGGGAGTACGGTAAACTCACCCTAGTGCTCTACGAACCACTCATGTACATTGCGATATGTCTGACACTTTGCATTGTCCTGCTGGTAGGTGCCATCGTGCCGAGGAAAAACAGCCTACACGTAGGAGTGGAAATTGTCCCCAAGGATAGATGCATACTTGTGTTGATCCATTGTGCCTTACGAAATGACGAGATCTCCTAGGGAATGACACGAAAACATTCCCCAGTCCACAACGCAACTTCAGTTGTTGCGAGGTGGTTGCCTTCAAACCTTTCATTCCGTTCCCGCCAACGGTCATCAGTCTGATGGCGCATGAAGCGTGATTCATTTGAAAAGGCTGCCTATCGCCACGCAGTGGATGTCCACTTGCGGTGTTGGCGTGCTACCAGGTTTAGTCGGCAATGAACGACAATCAGCACGGGTGCATGAACAAGGCGCCTGCTACGGAAGCTCATATGCAGGAACGTCCGCTGAAGGGTCGTTGAGGAGGCACCGTTGTTAGTCCCTTGGTTCATCTGGGCGGTCAGTCGGTCAACAGGTGCGCGTCTACTCGCCCGTATCCATCTCCGCAGCCGCCTTTCACCCTTGTCATTTAAGGCCCATGGTGCACCACCGTTGCCTCGGCACAAATTTTGGATAGGGCCATTTTGCCATGCACTTTAATGTTTAGCGACGGCGACATGCAAACAGCTTAAAAGCTTAGCAATTTCTGAAATGCTTCCAATTTTGGCCCAAAAGCCACTGATCATGCGCCTTTGGACGTTGGATAAATCGCTCAATTTCAAAATTGCGACAACGACTGCACTGTTTTCCATTGCTAATACTGCCACATGCCGTCTGTGAGTTTTTATTGCATGGTGACGTCGCACATAGGCGGTGGTCATGTTAATGTTCAGAAATGTTCAAATGTGTGTGAAATCTTATGGGACTTAACTGCTAAGGTCATCAGCCCCTAATCTTACACACTTCTCAACCTAAATTATCCTAAGGACAAACACACACACCCTTGCCCGAGGGAGGACTCGAACGTCCGCCGGGACAAGCCGCAGAGTCCATGACTGCAGCGCACAGACCGCTCGGCTAATCCCACGCGGCGGTCATGTTAATGTGAGTGGACCGTTTATGTAGAGTATCCCAAGAAACTAACACCAACAATGCTTAATATTTTGTACAGGAAGGCAAACTGATCGGTTTTCAAACAGGAACCCATATCCGGAAACTCAAGGCTTGGGCCCTGGAGAGCGTCGAAGTCTGACAGAACTAACGGTTGTCACGATTTGTTCCGGTTCTTTTTGGTATCTGAATACGGAAAGTATGCAACCCTTTAGCCATTTTTGTACTGTGGATGGACGACATGTACCTAATTAGAGTGCTCCTGCTCATGCGCTAGATTCCTCTACACAACACTTCTGCGCACCCCACTTCAGACCTTTTTTGGTCTGGCAACGCTGTAACGTTGTTGACACCAGTGTGACTTGCACTAGTACACAGCAGTGGAGGTGCTCTTATGATGCTCTGTAAAGGGCGACTGTGTATGGCAGTGTGAGTCTTTGTCTGCAGAAAGTGATGATAAGTAATAGCTTATTACGAAAAGAGCTCGCTGCAGTAGCACCGACATTGACGCAAGAAAATGTGGCGAACTTGCACGGAAAAAATTTACTACGTCCTCAGGAAAGCGGTAGTAATTTTGATCATCTTTAGAGAATTGAGTGCGCAAACGAATCCTTACATATTTAGAAACCACCGATCATTAAAAAATGGCTCTGAGCACTATGGGACTTAACATCTGAGGTCATTAGTTCCCTAGAACTTAGAACTAATTAAACCTAACTAACCTAAGGACATCACACACATCCATGCCCGAGGCAGGATTCGAATCTGCGACCGTAGCGGTCGCACAGTTCCAGACTGTAGCGCCTAGAACCGATCGGCCACCCCGGCCGACACACCGATCTTTATCAACATCGTTCGTTATACAGTATATAAAATATTCTTGCTTAACCTTCTCGCAGTACAGATCGAATAAAGGTAATTATAGTGGTCAGCACTTTGATAACGCTGTAGTTACGCAAAGGCCTTTTTTATAAGTTTATTTTATGTGCAATTATTGCTTGCTGTTGATTAAGGGTTCCTACTAAGATATACGAGTTTCGTTCCACATTGCCCTTGCGTGTGTGCCGGCCGGTGTGGCCGAGCGGTTCTAGGCGCTTCAGTCTGGAACCGCGCGACCACTACGGTCGCAGGTTCGAATCCTGCCTCGGACATGGATGTGTGTGATGTCCTTAGTTTAGTTAGGTTTATGTAGTTCTAAGTTCTAGGGGACTGATGACCTCAGATGTTAAGTTCCATAGTGCTCAGAGCCACTTGAACCAACCTTGTGTGTGTAAATTCCTAAGGGACCAAATTGCTGAGGTCATCGGTCCCTAGACTTACACACTACTTAAAACTAACCTAACTTACGCTAAGAACAATACACACACCCATGCCCGAGGGAGGACTCGAACCTTCAGCGAGGGAGGCCACGCCATCCGTGCATGGCGCCTCAAACCGCGCGGCCACACCGCGCAGCCTGGCCTTGTGATAAGACTCTCAAAATACACTATATCTCAGTATCGCAAATATACAGTGGTTCAGATGTTCTTAACGGTGCCTGGAGTTGAATGCACATAAAATAGATGGTAAATACTGACATGAAATTTCCAGAAAACAATTCTCGTCATGTCTCGAAAAACGTCAAAGTTAACACAACACACCTGACTCTTCCTCCCACAAGTAATAAAACACTAGATTAAGATCTTAGGCCCGTGTACACCTTCCCCCCTTCCTTCTCCCGCCTATCCCACTTCTTCTCCTTGAACAAACTGTCCAACTGCCCTTGTCTGGAGTTTACATAGTTAATTCCAGCACTTACGCAACAGAGCATATACAACATTTTATAAATAACTTTGCGTGTGTTATATAACACAGATGGCATTAGTGAAAGAAAAGACTGAGAAAGAACAACCACACAATACCTAACGCCGCCGACCACCTCCTGTCCACCCTTGACTTCCAGTTGGCTGCTCGGTACTTTGACCGCGACCCATGGCCCTACTCTGACGGTCACAAGCAGGTCGGCTCGCATGCCTATGCTTGGCCAGTACTTTCAGTTCACGCCCCAAACTTGTACACACCGTTTTGCGGGCGACTATGGCTCCAGGCGTTAAAGCTTACTGTCCCCTTTCGTATTTCCCGTTTCGGTACAAACTCCAATGACCTCTCTGTCGGCGAGGTTAACTTCCTCTTTCATTCCTTCCTTATGCAGCTTTCGTGGACGACCTTGACTCTCCCTTCCCCGAACAGTCCTGTATTTCTTAAAAAGTGGTCCCACATTCGTGAATTTACGCTCGTTGCTTACCGCATTCTGTGATCAGCTTTCGTCTTGTTCCACCACTGGCTCGCTTGTTCACGGGTCTCGGGATATCACGTTGTCTAAAGACGGAAGAACCTCTACTGAAACCGAAAGGACGGAAGCCGATAACTCCTAAAGCTCCCATACTGGATCTGCATCACGCTATCCAGTTACGTGTATGGTTGACTTGTTTGAGGGAGTGGCAGTTTCCTGTGCCTTTTCTTGTTGTAATACGCCGCGACTACACTCAAACTTGTCCAAGAAACAACATTAGCTCCAGGACATCTAATTATCTTCACGGACTCACTACCTTTTGAGCAGCGTTTTCGTAGTAGGTGCCACTAAGTAACCAACAGTATATCTGTACGTAACAGATGTCTTTTAGAAAAATGGTAAATGTGTACATTATTTATGACTGTACTATCAACGTTGTAATTATGTTTGTTTTTATCTGAAAATCATCTTTGTGTGTCATGATTTGTATCGACTGGACAGCTTTGTGATGTTGTCTTCGAGGCTGCACGTACTTTGGTTACCCGTGCTATGTCCAGACTATATTTGTCCAGTTTCTTGTTGTGTGTGCGTGACGAAAGTTGCTGATGTTGGAAAATTATTCATGAATTTGAAAGCTAATGCGATTTTATGGTTCAACATGCTTGACAAGTGACTTTCATTAGCCAATATTTCGTAAGTTTACGTTTCGTATTTTTGTGTCTTTGTGGCTTTTGTACATTGAGATTTTAATGTCATCACCATTTTTAGCGTTGATCCATATGCCAGATGATGGTCGTTGACCGAAACTAGTAGTAAATTAATAAACTATCTAATATAGCCAAGTGTCTTGAGTTTCCTGAAACATATATCCGGTACTGACAACTGCCTATAGAATATATTTCAGACGTCTTTTAGATATCTGACCGTTAAAAACTGTAGCGAAAGTTGTCAACGAATCCCACTGGTAGCGCCAGCACTTCCGCAATGCTGCGTTGTTGTCAGAAGCAGGTACTTAACATGTTGTACGAGACAGTGAATGGGTGGAGGACTCACAGCATGCGCCGCACGTATAAGGAAGATGTCATACAGAGTGCATACAATAATAAAACTTACACAACACGTGTAGTAAACACGTCACCTAAGTAACTTGTACTGCATGTTATACGCGTGTTGACCGTCCACCGTCGCGTGAGAGGAGCACGTATCGAGTGAACACACTGCTGTTTGCTTGAAATATTTTGCGCTATTTGGCGTGTCTTCTGCATTATGATATACTAGGGCCGTTCAAGAAGTAATGCAACACTTTTTTTTTCCTGGCCAGTTTCGGCTGAAAAAAAATGCGGTGTTTGTTATGGGACATCGTGTAATATTCCTGCATCTGCCCCTATAGTTTCATAAAGTTCCAAAAGGTATTGGACCCTTCAAAATGGCGTCTGGAACGGAGGTTCGTTCCAAGCAGAGCGCTATCACTGGCTTCCTTTAGGCTCAAAAGCAGAATAGCGCAGATATTCGTAGCACTGGCACAATGTCTACAGTGCTGGCAGTGAAGAAAAGCACGATGAGCCGTTGGGCGAAGTGTCTATCATCATCGCGACAAGGCCGCACAAACCTGAACGATTTCCCCCACCCTCAGGAAATGCCACTAAAATGAAAACGAACTTCTTCTCCATGTCAACGCAAAGCCTCACACAAAGCGCACCTGAGAGGAGCTGACAAAACTTCATCGGTCTTTTCTTCCTCATCCATCCTACAGTCCGGATCAGACACGTTCCCACTCCCATATGTTTGGTCCAACGAAGGAAGCACTCCGCGGGAAGCAGTACGTGAATGACGGGGAGATTATTGATGCAGCAAGACGTTGGCTCCAACATCGACCAGAAGAACGATACAATGCGAGAATAGAGGCCCTCCCCGTAATACGGCGGAAGGTCGTCTCATTCACTAGAGTTATGATGAAAAATAGGGTTTTGTAGCCAAAACAGTGGGGAATACTATGGTGAATTGGAATCCTGAATAAAACCATTCTGCTTTTAGAAAAAAAGGTGTTGCAGTACTTATTGCGCCCCTCGTATTTTGCTATTGCAGTGGAGTTAATGAAGTTTTGATAAGTTCGTCTTGCCATTAGATCACTAGAAATCAGCCAGTCACTACTCTTCCTTCAATAAGAATAGAATAAATTTGATACTGTCTAGAACAATCATACCGATTGGTGAGTGATTTCTAGTATCACATTACGTAGTAGCCTCCTGGTTCGAAACGATCTCTTTTATTTATTCTAAAAAAAAAAAAAAAAAAAAAAAAAAAAAAAAAAAAAAAAAAAAACCTCATGTCCCTCTTCAAATGGGGCGACTATGTGGCCTTTCCTAGTAAAGATAAATATGATAGGTCTGACTGAATGACATTGGTATAGCTTTTCCATGTTACTAGTTACCAAACTGGGCTTTCTTATAGGTCGCGGTTTGAGCACAGAGAGTTGAAAGTAGAAGTAGTATGATGTGACTGATCAGGAGACCATGTGGAATAGGCCGTTCCTATCAAATGAAAGATTTATTTCTCTATGTACACTAGCAAGTTTCCATCTCAGAATGGCAACATAAATGCAATTGTTTACCGTATGTGACAGCGATGATTGCATGTAGAGTGTGTCTTCTTGTGTATGACACATGCAGAATTGACAGCAGCAGGACAGAGTACTATCGAACCGATGGGTTCAGGAGTACCGTGCCGTACAAGATCTGTGAGGCCTCAAATGAGCAGCGCCCGACAGGACAGGCATATTCATCGCTCTGCTGTGCAGTACGTGGAGCCACATCATGCAGAGCCAGTGCAAGAGAAAGTGACCCTGCTCAGAAATCTTCTTCTTGACCGCTGGGTGAGTCCTTTCCTTATAAAGGGGTCGCCGTAGCGTTTTGCCTGCTGGACTATGTGCTTCCTCTTCCGCCTCAACTGTCAACTGATTGTCGTCTACTGACTATGTTAATACGAGCGTTTTCGTTGCTGCCTTTTTACTACACAACTTGGCATCGCAGTTTTTTTTAGTCAGGTGCGACAAATTGTGGGCAATAGCATAAAATGTATGTCGGAAAAGGCAGATCAAGTTGTAAAAAGCTCACCCAAAAGTGTTCTGTAGCGGTTTGCAACAGCCACTGTCGTTTCCCACTGCACAGTAAAGAGAACGCAGACGGAGTGGAAGCCTAGCTAAAAACACTTCCCATGGCTTCCCTACTCCAGGAAAGACGTGGAATAGTTTTATATTTGGATAATTTTGATGAACAGATTGTCAGGAGACATATCTACATGGTGGACC
Organism: Schistocerca cancellata; assembly: GCF_023864275.1. Classification (NCBI taxonomy): domain Eukaryota; kingdom Metazoa; phylum Arthropoda; class Insecta; order Orthoptera; family Acrididae; genus Schistocerca; species Schistocerca cancellata. The sequence continues at coordinate 881,696,181 of NC_064626.1, forward strand.
ATTGATAGTGACCGGGCAAAATATCTCACGAAATAAGCATCAAACGAGAAAACTACACAGAACGAAACTCGTCTAGCTTGAAGGGGGAAACCAGATGGCGCTATGGTTGGCCCGCTAGATGGCGCTGCCATAGGTCGAGCGGATATAAATTGCGTTTTTGAAACAGGAACCCCCATTTTTATTAGATATTCGTGCAGTACGTAAAGAAATATGAATGTTTTAGTTGGACCACTTTTTTCGCTTTGTGATGGATGTGGCTGTAATAGTCACAAATGTATAAGTACGTGGTATCACGTAACATTCCGCTAGTGCGGACGGAATTTGCTTCGTGATACATTACCCGTGTTAAAATGGACCGTTTACCAATTGCGGAAAAGGTCGATATCGTGTTGATGTATCGCTATTGTGATCAAAATGCCCAACGGGCGTGTGCTATGTATGCTGCTCGGTATCCTGCACGAAATCATCCAAGTCTCCGGACCGTTCGCCGGGTGGTTACGTTATTTAAGGAAACAGGAAGGCCGGCCGCGGTGGCCGTGCGGTTCTAGGCGCTTCAGTACGGAACCGCGGGACTGCTACGGTCGCAGGTTCGATCCTGCCTCGGACATGGATGTGTGTGATGTCCTTAGGTTAGTTAGGTTTAAGTAGTTCTAAGTTCTATGGGACTGATGACCTAAGATGTTAAGTCCCATAGTGCTCAGAGCCATTTGAACCATTTTTTTGAAACAGGAAGTGCTCAGCCACATGTGAAACATCAACCACGACCTGTAACAAATGATGATGCCCAAGTAGGTGTGCCGGCCGGAGTGGCTGAGCGGTTAAAGGCGCTATAGTCTGGAACCGCACGACCGCTACGGTCGCAGGTTCGAATCCTGTCTCGGGCATGGATGTGTGTGATGTCCTTAGGTTAGTTAGGTTTAAGTAGTTCTAAGTTCTAGGGGACTTATGACCACAGCAGTTGAGTCCCATAGTGCTCAGAGCCATTTGAACCATTTTTGAACCAAGTAGGTGTTTAAGCTGCTGTCGCGGCTAATCTGCACATCAGTAGCAGACAAACTGCGCGAAAAGAGGGAATCTCAAAAACGTGTTGAGAACGCTACATCAACATCCATTGCACCCGTACCATATTTCTATGCACCAGGAATTGCATGGCGACGACTTTGAACGTCGTGTACAGTTCTGCCACTAGCACGCGTTCTATTTAGCGATGAAGCGTCATTCACCAACAGCGCTAACGTAAACCGCCATAATATGCGCTATTGGGCAACGGAAAATCCACGATGGCTGCAACAAGTGGAACATCAGCGACCTTGGTGGGTTAATGTATGGTGCGGCATTATGGGAGGAAGGATAATTGGCCCCCATTTTATCGATGGCAATCTAAATTCCTACGTAATGTTCTACCGATGTTATTACAAGATGTTTCACTGCATGACAGAATGGCGATGTACTTCCAACATGATGGATGTCCGGCAAATAGGTCGCGTGTGGTTGAAGCGGTATTGAATAGCATATTTCATGAGAGGTGGATTGGTCGTCGAAGCACCATACCATGGCCCGCACGTTCACCGAATATGACGTTCCCGGATTTCTTTTCTGTCGGGAAAGTTGAAGGATATTTGCTATCGCGATCCACCGACAACGCCTGACAACATGCGTCAGCGCATTGTCAATGCATGTGCGAACATTACGGAAGGCGAACTACTCGCTGTTGAGAGGAATGTCGTTACACATATTGCCAAATGCATTGAGGTTGACGGACATAATTTTGAGCATTTATTGCATTAATGTGGTATTTACAGGTAATCACGCTGTAACAGCATGCGTTCTCAGAAACGTTAAGTTCACAAAGGTACATGTATCACATTGGAACAACAGAAATAAAATGTTCAAAAGTACCTACGTTCTGTATTTTAATTTAAAAAACATAAACGGTTACCATCTGTTCGTCTAAAATTGTGAGCCATATGTTTGTGGCTATTACAGCGACATCTGTCACAAAGCGGAAAAAGTGGTCCATCTAAAACATTCATATTTCTTTACGTACTGCACGAATATGTAATAGAAAATGGGGGTTCCTATTTAAAAAAACGCAGTTGATATCCGTTTGACCTATGGCGGCGCCATCTAGCGGGCCAACCATAGCGCCATCTGGTTTCCCGTTTCAAGCTAGACAAGTTTCGTTCTTTGTAGTGTTTTCGTTGGACGCTTATTTCGTGAGATATTTGGCCCGGTCACGATCAATGGACCACCCTGCATACGACTAAACAGCGCGGGTAGCCGTGCGGTCTAGGGCGTCCAAGGTACCTTGTCACGGTTCGCGCGGCTCCACCGTCGGAGGTTCGAGTCCTGTGTGGGGCATGGGTGTGTGGGTTGTCTTTAGTGTAAGTTATTTTAAGCTAGATTAAGTAGTGTGTAAGCCTAAGGACCGATGACTTTATCGGTTTGGTCCCACAGGCACTTACCACAAATTTCCAATTTTTTTTACACGACTAAATTTTATTGGTACCTCAAGACCACTATGTTCATTTAATCAGAGAACGTACGTCATTTGAAAGAGCTCTTTCATCATTACGATTCTTACTGTACAATTAGGCTTCAGGTACCCATTTTTAGTTCCTGTCTTATTTATCTATATATATGTTCGTATAATTCATGTCTATAAGATTTGCCATGTAATCCTGTTGTATGGGGACGACAACAGGAAGGTGCTAGTAGAACGTTTGTATACACGAAGTAAAAATATTGACTGAAATACGAGAGAAATTACAGTAGAGAGGATAGAATCATCAAATATGTGGATGAAACATATAATCATACTTCTCACATTAGACCGAACGAGTGGTCAGTTGAGGCGAGGAAGGAATAAATGCGCCTTTTTCAAAAGGAAAATATGTCATGGAGTACACCTAAGTAAAAAACATATACCATGTGAATGTATAGTTTTGCAGAATAAAAGATATTTATTCACCTCTTGACAATAAGTAAACAGTTGCCCCCACTTGGTTTCCTTCAAAATGCGCTTTTAACACTCTAGTCAGGAAGTAAAGCGAGAGATTACCATGAAGAAGAGATGAGTGCCATAATTTATGAAGGTAATTATTTGAGTCATTACTCTCCATTTCAAATCCATGCATAAAACAGTATGGCAGTTAGACTTCATTACTGCGTATTTCTGTATCGGGAACTTGAACAGAAGTTAATTCCCAATCTTCTTAGTAACTGGTATTGTCATTATTATGATCGTGAAAGCATGCAAGCAGTTTTGTGTGATATCCATCACTGGTAGAAACACAACTAGTTCACTCTAGGGTGGACACTTATCGTAATTCGACCCGGATTCCTTGAAACATTTTATATTTGTATTTGATTGCTGCAATTTGTATTGTCCCGGCATCTGCTTCCCTAAAGTTTGTCATAATGCATCACAGCTGGACGCAGCATCAATTTCATAAGATGTCAATAATCAGTACTTGACGCAGAGCATTGTATAGTATTTTCTAGCTTTTCTCGTACATAATGATACCGCAGTAACTGACAGTTATGTGTATTCAAACCCAGGCACCGTTACAAACGTCTGAACCACTGTACATTTGGATCCTGAGGTACAGTGTATTTTGTAAGCCTTTTCACAAGCCAGGCGCCATGTCACGGATTGCCGACCCCTCCTGCAGGAGGTTCTAGGACTCCTTCGGGCATAGGTGTGTGTGTTGTTCTTAGCGTAAGGTAGTTTAAGTAGTGTGTAAGTTTAGGGACCGATAACCTCAGCAGTTTGGTCCCTTAGGATTTCATACACACAAGGCCAACGTGGAACGAAACTCGTATATCTTAGTAGGAACCCCTAATCACCGGCATGCAATAACTCCACATAAAAATAAATTTATAAGAAAGTCTTTGTGTAACTAAATTGTTATTAAAGCGTTGACCGCTACAATTAGCTGTATTCGATCTGCACTGCGAGAAGGTTAAGCAAGAAGATTTTATATATAACGATGGTGATAAAGATCGGTGGTTTCTGAATACATGAATTTTCTTGCGTCACTGTAGGTGTTACTGGAGCGCGCTGTTCGTAATAAGCACTTACATATCATCACCGTCTGCAGACAAAGGCTCACACTGCCGTACACAATCGCGCTTTATCGAGCATCATAAGACCACCTCCGCAACTATGTAGTAGTACACGTCGCACCGGTGTCAACAATGTTACTGTACTGCCAGACCACAAAAGGCCTGCAGTGGGATGCGCACAAGGGCTGTGTGGAGGAATCTAGCGCATGCACTATGTTATCTATTTATGTTTAAATAATGCTAATAATGGCTCTCTCTCCTCAGGCTCCTAAAACGTCCGTGTTAGTCAACGCCTAGAGCAGCAGGAGTCCTTGGTTCATTGGCACCTGCCTGCAATCCTCCGTGTCGCTACACATACAGTCAGTGGTCAGTGCTACCCAGAGAATGCACTTCTCTTGTCGATGTACATGAATTATGATAAACCCGGGGACCTGTTTACAATTAGCTGCATTATTGCCGGCAGCTGGCTCCTTTCATTCTATCAAAATAGATTGAACAAACATAAGCACTACCAGATACCCTTGACCACTTCTTTTACCATCTATTACATTACACCTCCCCTGGAGCTGTATCCAGTATGGCGATTCTTCTTTCTTGAATTTCACGAAGTTCGCCGTTGAAATTGTTAAAGGTTTTGATACGAATAGCAGTTTCTGCAATGCACAGCAATTTATGTTCAGACGGGATGGATATTACAAGTCCATTCAGACACCAGTTTCATTATTATAAGATTACACTTCCAGTTTATATTTGAATGAAGGAGCAACTCTTCTTTGAATACGAACAATAAAATATAAGATGTCTATGCCGTAATAGTATCACCGCTTACAAAATCATCCTTTCACTATTTACGTAGAGGACCTTCCACATCGTATCATTCTTCCTCTGAATACATGTGGCACACCATATATACAATGATCAGTCAGAATATTATGACTACTTACCTTACAGCAGGTACCTTTGGCACGGATAACAGTACCGAAGCGTCGTGGCATGGAAGCAATGGTGTCTTGGTAGGTCGCTCGAGGGAGCTACCGAGCGAGGTGGCGCAGTGGTTAGCACACTGGACTCGCATTCGGGAGGACGACGGTTCAATCCCGTCTCCGGCCATGCTGATTTAGGTTTTCCGTGATTTCCCTAAAATCGCTTCAGGCAAATGCCGGGATGGTTCCTTCGAAAGGGCACGGCCGATTTCCTTCCACATCCTTCCCTCACCCGAGCTTGCGCTCCGTCTCTAATGACCTCGTTGTCGACGGGACGTTAAACACTAATCTCCTCCTCCTCCTCCTCCTCCCTCCCTCGAGGGAGCTGGCACCACATCTGCACTCACAAGTTACCTATTTCCGTATATTCTTGGGTGGGGCGCTGAGCTATGACTCCACGTTAAATCATATGCCAGATGCGTTCGATGGGGTTCAGATCTGGTGAGTTGGAGAGCCAGTAACTTCAATTGGAACTCGCTACAGTGTTCCTGGAACCACTCCATCACACTCCTGGCCTTGTGACATGGTGCATTACCTTGTTAAAATGCCACTGCCGTCGAGGGAGTCTGATGTTAGTCCCGTCACAGTTCGCCACCTGTCCTCTTTCACCAATCTGTCCAGCCTACGACGTCCAACATCACGTCTGGACGTGGTTTCACCTTGGTTTCGCCATGTGTTGAAGACACTCACCACGACAGCCCTCAAACACCCGACAAGTCGTGCTGTATCCGAAATACTCGTGCCGAGCCTCCCGGGCCACACAATCTGCCCTCGGTCAAACCCAGATAGATTGCGCGCCACCCCGTTCTACACACAGACAGCACTGTCACTGATACTACTTGTACAGTGCGTGCGGCTGAATAGCAGTCATGCCTAACCAGGTGACGCTGCTATCGCCTGGACGGGTTTATATCGATAGTAGGTCTGTGGTCACAATGTTCTGGCTGATCAGTGTACGCTCTGTAGCAGTTAACCAACCGAATTCTGCTTTCTTTTAGTTACCACTCGACTTCCAAAATTCTGCGCTTTCCTTAAAATACCTTACACACTAATCAATAATTCTTATCATCCTATACCTTAGGTGTCTCTTGAGCGTTGTTCAGCGAAGGAGACAAAAAATGCCATTACGGTAGGCGGAGTAAAAGGTGCGCACTTAACACTTTTCTGTTTTTCCCTTGTGATTTTCTTGTTACATGACAATGAAAATTATACACTATAAACCTAGAATCATACTTTACACGATACCATCAGTTCAAGATTGCTTTATGATCTATTAGCGTTATATTTAACAAAATGTCATAAATGAAGAAAATGGATGTTTGCCTCAGGCTTAGAGTAAATATCCCACTGTTAAGGGCCAAAATTCCACACAAAAAGAAATTATTGTATATATAACAGAAAAAAGGACAATTACAGTAATCGTCATACCAAAATCATCACTAGTTTCTGAATCACCATCATTGTCTGCATCATCGGGATCGTGTTAAGCATCAAAACATGATGATGATGATGATGTTTGGTTTGTGGGGCGCTCAACTGCGTGGTTATCAGCGCCCGTACAATTTCCCAACCTTTGCTCAGTCCAATTTCGCCACTTTCCTGGATGATGATGAAATGATGAGGACAACACAAACACCCAGTCATCTCGAGGCAGGTGAAAATCCCTGACCCCGCCGGGAATATCATCAAAACATGACACTGACACAACGCTAATTTAAATACAAATTATTTTAACACAAGGAAACACAACGTATTATTATTATTTTTTTACTGCACATAGGCCATTTGAAGACACGTTCCAATTTCAGTTCCTCGTTCTTGTCTTTTGTTCCGGTATGTTTCTTCTTTCTGTCTTCAGACCATTTTTAGCTACCCTAAATCAGAATCCTTCCATTTTCAATACTTTTTCCCGAAGCGCTTCTCTGTAGTTTATATCTTTTGCTTTTATATTGTTTCTTTCTAAACCTTTCTTGCCCAGCTTGTTGTGGACTTCTCACCCCACAAATATTTGAAAATCTTTTTAGTTAACCTATCGTCTTGCATTCCAAATACGTGCCCAAAAAACATGAGTCTTCTTTTTCTCGGTATGTCTGAAATATTTTCGATATTTCGGTATATTTCAGTATTACTTCGTAATTTCCAACCTTCTGCTGTGTTTTGTGGTTCTAATATTTTCCTTACAATTCGCCTTTCTCGTACTTCTAATCTATCGAAGTTATAGTTTAATGCTAGGCGTTCGCTTGCAATTATTATATTATTATTTGGCCTATTATTATCATTATTATTATTATTTGACCATTTATTTCCAGAATTTTCTGCAGTTTTCCCTGTACTGTCTGATTTCTGTTCCGTGTTCGTTATCGACTAGATAAGGCGGAAAATTATATTTAGATTGCAAAGCTTCCAAGTTTCTGAAAAAAATACTTTAATGAATACCATTATTCTTCCGATACTGATTTTCTCCGGTTGTCCCGAACTTAAACGATGACGAGCGATGAATAAGCGAGCCCAGTCTTTCCTTGCCATTTGGGTTTCTTTGTTAAACGGTTGGTTTATGCCATTACTTTCGGCAAACTGATATGCTAAATGTCTGAAGTGTTTAAACGTAAAGCCATAGAACATAGGATCCAGACTGATACAGTGTTCCGCGAATTCGCTTCCCTCTGTCTCACAAAATACTCTCGTGAAACAGCAAAAGGATGCAGTTCCATAACTTGTTTCACTATGTACTCATTACATACAAGCCTTTCAGCTGCATTTATAATGGAATATCCATTTTCAGTTAGCTTCTTACCCTCCTGTAACGTTTTAGAACACAACAATTTTGAGGACGTTTCTCTTTCGTAGTTTGTTACATGTTCTTTTATCTAATCTTCGTAATAGTGAGTCAATCGGTGTGAAATAGTGAACTATAAATTAAGGTCCATTAAATATGTCAAATAAACCCACGCGTTACGTATTAAAACCGAACAAAGAGAAGACAAACGTTCTGGGGCAAAGTACGCATGCAGACATCTGTCCCTGCTAATTCACAGGATCTTTGCCCCGTGGCGCCGATATCTGAACGTCTGGTATCAGCTGCCGTATATGGCAACTGGTTAAACTAACAAACAAGCTTAAAGCCTGAATTAGATTATGTACTTACATACGAAGTATTGTTAATTCTTTGCTATTTTGTTGTAGCAGATAACTGGATACATGTCTCTATACAGACCAGCCTATTTCATAACTCAATAGCCTAGTCAATGAAGGAAAATTAAGCGAAAATAATAGTGTAGACGCAAATTTTTGCACAGTACTCGAAGGGAGTATCATGAATAACATACTAAAATTCTGACCTCTGGATTGCGAGCGTTGGAATTCGGGTGAGTAGGGGGCTTTGCTTTTAAAGGTCATGTTTTTATTTTTCTCGAAAACTGTGGTTTCTAACGAAAATATTTCCCAGTACAAAATTAAGCTACATCAGGTTTTCTACAAAAATGTGATATTGATTTTTTTCTCTAGGACTAATGTTTCCGCGTTGTAGGACATGAAAAAATCACAGATTATTAAAAATACTGTTTTAACGTTCTGAAATTGACGGTTAATGTCAATTTCACTGGGAAATAACAGAAAATCTACATTACTTGTTACAAAATAACATCATATTTCCAAAGTGTACTTTTAAAAATTCGGCAGTTGTGTCATCATCATCTTACTGATCGAGCAACGGTGCACTATTTGCAGACAGACATCATATGCCGCACCCCATGGAGCATGGAACCCGAATTTTCGGCATCCATATGTCCCCACATCCAATACCACATCGGCGAAAGATGCTGTTCAGTATATCTTCAGATTCTGTTGGATATTTGGTTGTCACTGTGATCCATCCTCTGCTCAGGAGCATCCTCACTCGGTAGGCTGCAGATGGTTGTTGAGACATTGTTGTATCTGTACGAAACCGCGATGGTGACGGTACTATAGTGAGATGTGGGTTAGAGAAAGCTGCCCTGCGTCCCACAGTCACGATAGTGGTGGTAGGTGTCGACTTGATAGTTTTACTCATTGCTTTTGCACGACCGGATGCTAACATATATTTCATGAAGGCTGGTAGGAGTAACGTTGAAACCAAATGGTTTTCAACACAGAAACTCCGCGATTTACACCAAAGGCAAAGGAGGAATATTTAAGCTGTTCAGCAATATTCCTAAATAAATGAATACAATATCGAACATTTTCACCAGCCCATCGAGACAAACAGAAAGATAGCACTGTTGGTGAGAGGATATTTCTAGAAATATATCAAGCCAATGAGTAGCACGAAGATGTGAATAAACTCCGGTGCGGAGCATTCTTAAAAGCATCAACGAAGCCTAAATCAGACCTTGTCTCACTGTCGTCAACCACAGGAGCAGCTTGCCGATAATTTTTAGATCTTATTTATATTTTATGTTTTATATAATACTTTTACATCATAATTTCTCCTTGCTTATATTAGTTTGGTTACTTAAGGGAACAACAGTGGGTCAACAGCCCCTTACCGATGACCGAGTAGGATGGTACTGAGCAGAGGGCGAATCACAGTGGTAACCAAAGATCCAGTAGGACCTTAGAGAATTTTTTTCCGATGTTTTACTGGTTGTGGGAGACAATGTGTATGCCGAAAAGCCGGGATTCTATGCTGTATGGTGTGCAGCACGTGTTGCACCCATAAGAGTGCAAATAGTGCAGCGTTACTCGACCAGCAAGGTAATGATGACTATGATACAATTGCCGATTTTTTAAATGTACACGTAGAAGATGAGATGTTATTCTGTAATAAGTAATGTAGATTTTCAGTTAGTTTTGAGTGGAATTGACATTAAACATAAATATTGTTACGTTAAATGTTGAGCGTGGCCGGCACTTGGATGGGTGACCATCCGGGCCGCCATGCGCTGTTGCCGTTTTTCGGTGTGCACTCAGCCTCGTGATGCCAATTGAGGAGCTACCCGACCGAATAGTAGCGGCTTCGGCCAAGAATACAATCATACGACTGGGAGAGCGGTGTTCTGATCCCACGCCCCCTCCTATCCGCATTCTCCTCTGAGGATGGCACGGCGGTAGGATGGTCCCGGTAGGCCAGTCGTGGCCTGAAGACGGAGTGCTTTATTGTACCGTTAAAACACTATTTTTCATAATCTGTGCCCTGCAACAAGGAAACTATTAGTCGTAGAGGAAAAAAATGAATAAAATCTTTGTTGTACAAAATTTAACGTTAATTTTGTACCGGGAAATATTTTCGTTAGGAGCCGCTGTTTCAGAGTTATTCGAAAAAAAAAATGATCTTCAGAACCCTTCCCCCTCCTCTTCCCCAGACCCAATCGATCATGATTTTTAGTATGTTGTTCAGGACACACTCTCCTATCACTGTGTGAAAGTTTGAAACTATACGATTTCTTTCCCCCAATCGACCTACTTTTATCTTCGTTGGGTGGGCTACAAGATACGTGACGGGGTTTAAGATCCTGTACAGACGAGTGAAAAATATGTCTGTTGTCTCGAGCGCTACTCGTGTGGTTCCACTGGGAGCCTAGCGAAACCTTGAGTATGACCACCTGAGGCCCATCGATTCCGTAGTCGCATGTGGGATCCGGACCAACACGAGCAGAAACATTGAAGAAAGATAAACCACAGTCTGGATAGGCCACGATCTCGGTGCTGTCAACGCATGATGTTGAACGTCGCTCCCTCTTACACAAGCCACAACACGAGCTTCTCAGAAACAAACTACAGCGAAATGAGATTTCTAACTGACCAAACAGCTGCATAATTACCCCTGTTTTCCTTCTACCGTTGCGCTGGAATGCTCCATTTACATATCCGCTTTCACATGATGTGTCATTGCTAAGTAATGTAGCTCGATGAAACGTGGACCATAAATAGAAAGAACTGCTACAGTGTACTGCAGAATTACACTTTTATTCAAAGAGAATAATTACACTGCAGCAACTGCGACTTATGATAGATCCCTGGACATTACAGAAGGGAAAACACGGTTCTTAATAGGGTGTGCAGTGCATGTTCTGAAACGTGCTCCCATGCTAGCCACAAAGTTGGTAAGGAGTTCTGGTGGTTGGGCAATCCATTCCTCTACCAGTGCGATTGGGAACTGCTGGAGGTCGTTGGTGCAGCGGAACGGTGCAGTACATCTCACCAACACATCCTAAATGTCGGTTCTAGGCGCTTCAGTCTGGACCCGCGCGACCGCTACTTCGCAGGTTCGAAACCTGCCTCGGGCATGGATGTGTGTGATATCCTTAGGTTAGTTAGGTTTAAGAAGTTCTAAGTTCTACGGGACTGATGACCTCAGATGTTAAATCCCATAGTGCTCAGAGCCATTTTAATCATTTGAACCCACATATCGGGCCAACGTGCAGTCCGTTCACGGAATATCCTCTAGTCCCAAGAGCACCTCAGAGTGCGCTGTTCGATGTTATTCTCAATTGTTATTCAAAGTAATTAAGTCAGGACCAAACGCACCACTGAAAAGACGGACCTTGGAAAGGAGTAGAGCGCCACAGTAACGTTGACTGTTCAGTGTACCGTTTTGAAAGAAGTGGTGACCAGTACACCATTCAACATCATGCATCCCCACACTTTAACAACTGATCAAACAGAACGTACTTGTTCCATCAGGTTCCTGAGTTTATTACGTGTTACCACGTCTCGGCATACGAGGGTTCGTCTAGTACTGTCGAACATGGTTGTTTTGGTGGTCCAAATGGTGTGTTGTGGAGAAACATAATGTTGCATCGACGGACTGACAGCCGAATCTTTTAACGCAATGGCTCAACAGAGCTGTTGGAAAGACAGGATGTTTGGCAAATGGTCTACACGTAGCCACAACTTAAATCCCATCGAGCACGTGTGGGATGTGTTGGGGAGAAACGACCATCCACCACTCGTCAACCGCGCTAGTGAAGGAATCGAGTGCGCCATCACAAGAAATCGTTACGAACATTATGCCCAGCATAGGAGTACGTTTCAGAGCGGGCAGTGCCGCCCATGTGACAACACCCAATTAAGATGTGGATGTCCTGCCCTTTTTCACGTTCAGGTCATGAACATAAATCACACTACCCTCGTCCACCCTCTTCTAGAGCGTTGCTGTGAGGTGTGGGATTCACATCAGATAGGATTGACGGAGGACATGGAAAAAGATCTAAGGTGAGCAGTTGGATTAGAATAATGACGAAATAGGGGAAAGAGTACCACGGATATGATAGGCGAATCGGGGTGGCAATCATTAAAACAAAGGAGGTTTTCATTGCCGCAGGACCTTCTCGTGAAATTTCAGTCACCAAATCTCTACTCAGTGTGAAGATATTTTATTGGCGTCAACCTATATAGCGAGGTTTGATCATCACAATAAAGTAATAGAAATCAGAGCTCGTACGAGAATGATTTAGGCGGCGTTTTCCCACCCGCTGTTCGAGAATAGAAAGGCAGAGGAATAGCTTAAAGGTGGTTAGATGAACCCTCTAACAGGAACTTAATTGTGAATTGCAGGGTAATCATATACACTGAAGCCCCAGAGAAAATGGTATAGGCATGCGTATTCAAATACAGAGATATGTAAACAGGAAGAATACGGAGCAGCGGTCGGCAACACCTATACAGGGTGTTACAAAAACGTACGGCCAAACTTTCAGGAAACATTCCTTACACACAAAGAAAGAAAATATGTTATGTGGACATGTGTCCGGAAACGCTTACTTTCCATGTTAGAGCTCATTTTATTACTTCTCTTCAAATCACATTAATCATGGAATGGAAACACCAGCAACAGAACGTACCAGCGTGACTTCAAACACTTTGTTACAGGAAATGTTCAAAATGTCCTCCGTTAGCGAGGATACATGCATCCACCCTTCGTCACATGAAATCCCTGATGCTCTGATGCAGCCCTGGAGAATGGCGTATAGTATCACAGCCGTCCACAATACGAGCACGAAGAGTCTCTACATTTGGTACTAGGGTTGCGTAGACAAGAGCTTTCAAATGCCCCATAAATGAAAGTCAAGAGGGTTGAGGTCAGGAGAGCGTGGAGGCCATGGAATTGGTCCGCCTCTACCAATCCATCGGTCACCGAATCTGTTGTTGAGAAGCGTACGAACACTTCGACTGAATTGGGCAGGAGCTCCATCGTGCATGAACCACATGTTGTGTCGTACTTGTAAAGGCACATGTTCTAGCAGCACAGGTAGAGTATCCCGTATGAAATCATGAAAGACGTGCTCCATTGAGCATAGGTGGGAGAACATGGTGCCCAATCAAGACATCACCAACAATGCCTGCCCAAACGTTCACAGAAAATCTGTGTTGATGACGTGATTGCACAATTGCGTGCGGATTCTCGTCAGCCCACACATGTTGATTGTGAAAATTTACAATATGATCACGTTGGAATGAAGCCTCATCCGTAAAGAGAACATTTGCACTGAAATGAGGATTGACACATTGTTGGATGAACCATTCGCAGAAGTGTACCCGTGGAAGCCAATCAGCTGCTGATAGTGCATGCACACGCTGTACATGGTACGGAAACAAGTGGTTCTCCCGTAGCACTCTCCATACAGTGACGTGGTCAACGTTACCTTGTACAGTAGCAACTTCTCTGACGCTGACATTAGGGTTATCGTCAACTGCACGAAGAATTGCCTCGTCCATTGCAGGTGTCCTCGTCGTTCTAGGTCTTCCACAATCGCGAGTCATAGGCTGGAATGTTCCGTGCTCCCTAAGACGCCGATCAATTGCTTCGAACGTCTTCCTGTCGGGAAACCTTCGTTCTGGAAATCTGTCTCGATACAAACGTACCGTGCCACGGCTATTGCCCCGTGCTAATCCATACATCAAATGGGCATCTGCCAACTCCGCATTTGTAAACATTGCACTGACTGCAAAACCACGTTCTTGATTAACACTAACCTGTTGATGCTACGTACTGATGTGCTTGATGCTAGTACTGTAGAGCAATGAGTCGCATATGAACACAAGCACCGAAGTCAACATTACCGTCCTTCAGTTGGGCCAACTGGCAGTGAATCGAGGAAGTACAGTTCATACTGACGAAACTAAAATGAGCTCTAACATGGAAATTAAGCGTTTCCGGACACATGTCCACATAACATCTTTTCTTTATTTGTGTGTGAGGAATGTTTCCTGAAAGTTTGGCCGTAACTTTTTGTAACACAAACACAACAAGTATCTGCCGTAGTTGTTAGATCGGTTACTGATGCTACAATGGCAGGTTATCAAGATTTAAGTGAGTTTGAACGTGGTGTTTTAGTCGGCGCATCAGCGATGGGACACAGCATCCTCGAGGTTACGATGAAGTGGGGATTTTACCGTACGAGTGTACCATGAATATCAGGAATCCAGTAAAACATCAAATCTCCGGCGTTGCTGCAGCCGGAGAAAAATCCTGCAAGAACGAGACCAACGAAGACTGAAGAGAATCCTTCAAAGTGACAGAAGTGCAACCCTTCCGCAAACTGCTGCAGATATCAATGCTGGGCCATCAACAAGTGTCAGCATGCGAACGATTAAACGACACATCATCGATATGGGCTTTCGGAGCCGAAGGCCCACTCGTGTCCCCTTGATGACTGCACGACACAACGCTTTACGTCTCGCCTATGTTCTTCGACACCGACATTGGACTGTTGATGATTGGAAACATGTTGGCTAGTCGGACGAGTCTAGCTTAAAATTGTATCGAGCCGACTGACGTGTAGGGGCATGGAGACAACATCTTGAATCTATGGGCCCTACATGTAAGCAGGGGGCTGTTCCAGCTGGTGGAGGCCCTGTAATGGTGTGGGGAGTGTACAGGTGGCGTGATATGGGATCCCTCATACATCTATATACGACTCTGACAGGTGATACGAACGTAAGCATCCCGTCTGATCACCTGCATCCATTCATGTCCACTGTGCATTCCAAGGTACTTGAGAAATTACAGCAGGACAATGGTTCAAAAATGGTTCAAATGGCTCTGAGCACTATGGGACGCAACTTCTGTGGTCATAAGTCCCCTAGAACTTAGAACTACTTAAACCTAACTAACCTAAGGACATCACACACATCCATGCCCGAGGCAGGATTCGAACCTGCGACCGCAGCGGTCGTGCGGTTCCAGACTGTAGCGCCTTTAACCTCTCGGCCACTCCGGCCGGCTAGCAGGACAATGCGACACCCCACACGTCCAGAATTGCTACAGGGTGACTCCAGGAACACTCTTCTGAGTTTAAACGCACTGTCCGCGAAACTCCTCAGACATGATATTATTGAGCATATATGGGATGCCTTGCAACGTGCTGTTGAGAAGAGATCTCCACGCCGCAGGATTCATGGCGGCAGTTGCCTCTAGCACTACTTACTATAGACATTAGTAGAGTCCATGCCACATCGTGTTGCGGCACTTCTGGGTGCTCGCGAGGGGCCTACACGATATTAGACAGGTGTACTGGTTTCTTTGGCATTTCAGTGTGGGTGTAGATGTACTATTCTGTGGTAGTTCTTTCTACATGTTGTGCAAGATAGATCAAGCTATGTTACAGTTATTTGCGTCAAGTTTTGAAAAACAGTGTATTATCAAGAGCTGTGATCAGCTCCACAGCCGCGAAGATAATATATTGGCTGTGCGTAATTCTTTTTTCTTATAACATAGAACAGTTTCTCGAAACTTTTATTCATTCTGAGAGAAAATGATCATTTTATATTCGTGACTTTATAACAGGTAGTTTGGGCCTAATATGTCAAACATTGTGACCTTTAGCGAAATAGGCGGCGCAGTGGTCAGACGCTCCACTCAGATTCGACATGATGCTGATTATTATCATCGTCCGGTCATCCAGAGTTAAGTTTTTCGTGGTTACCCTAAATGGCTTAAGGTAGATGACGATATGAAGAGCGCCAGTTTCCAATACGAGCAAGTGCCCCGTCTGTAACGACCTTGTCATGGACGAAGCGCTAAACCGTAATGTTCCATCCTTCCTTCGACTGTATGACACCGCTCGTATTCTAGTATGGTCGTTGTGTTTGGCAGATTTGGCGGGAGACCGCGCAGCCTTTCCTAGATTCAGGTGCCGGCCGCCCACGCTGACGGAACCAGGAGCGGCGGGTTACTGGCCCGTCTAAAGACTCGTGTCGTGACGGAAATGTCAAGGCCGCGGGGTCACGGGGCTCGCCCCTGTGGGTACGCCACCCGCCGTACGACTTCGCTTTCGCTACTTCTGCCGAACAGCATTGCTTAATAGGTGGCTTCTTGGAGCTGTGCACCGTGACCACTTTACTCTCATTCCGTTGCGTCTTGATGAGAATCCATAGCGCACTGCACAAAACTGTTAACGAAGATCCTAACACACAGAAAGGTTCCTCAGAATCTGAGTGGTTTGAGGACTTAATAAATTAATAGAACCCAAATACGTTGTCTCGGATGGCGAGTGTTCATCAGAGACGATATCGTCAAGACTGTCCCACGTAAGTTCTCTATGTACGGTGTGTTCCATAAGGAATGACCAATATTGAGGGATATGAAAGGACTATTCCAAGGAAAGAGTCTAGTAAATGTTGACTCTAAACTGCGTACCTTAGGAGATATGACCGCTTCTTCATCTGCAGTACTGTGAAACAAACCTCCGATACTACAACCTCTTTGCTTTCCATATGTTGAGAAGAGGTAGTATGAACCAAAACGAGGAAATATTTTGTAGTAAACATGGGCTCTAACGCGCGTACCTTAAGAGCTATACGCTCTTGTTCAGTAGAAGAGATGTTTTGGACATTAGCGAAGGTTTTTAAAGTATGTATTTTAGAGCCCATGTTTATTATACAATATCTTCTTGTTTTGATCCATGCTACCTCTTTCAAAATATGGGAAGCAAAGATCTTGCAATAGGTTCGTTTCACTGTATCGAACATGAAAAAGTGCTCATAGCTCTTAAGGTGTGCATTTTAGAGTCCATGATTTTGTTGGTTCGAATGGTCGTTCCTGTTGCATTCCTGAACATTGACGATTCCTCCTGGAACACCCTGCATTTGAACGTTCTGAAGGATAGGGTGAGCCGCAATCTCCAGCGGTTTGCTGATGAAGCTGTAGTGTACGACAAAGTACCGTCACTGGGTGACTGTAGGAGAATGCAAGATAACTTAAGACAGAATTAACAATTGTTGTGATGAAAGGGAGCTTGGTCTACATGTAAAAAATGTAAGTTTATGCTTATGGGTAAATAATCCACTAATGTTCGAATACAGTACAGGGTATTTAAAAACGGATATATGGGCTTGGGGCTGTATCACATGTAGTACATTCAACTTACAGTTATAAGTAATAGATCAAATGAAAGAGCAGCTCAGACTGTTCTGTTTGTGTACCTGTGCCCAAAGGGAAGAGTATGGAACGACCAAAAGTGACTGTCGAACGTGTTGAACGAGTCAGGGTCTTTCACACGTACCCGCAAGAAATCAGTTCGGTAGGCTACTCGTGAACTAGCAATTCCAGTGACGTCTGTGTGACTGTTTGTAAGTAAACGTTTACAATTATGTCTTTATGTTTGTAGTTGCTGCCGGCCGCGGTGGCCGTGCGGTTCTAGGCACTTCAGTCCGGGACCGCGTGACTGCTACGGTCGCAGGTTCGAATCCTGCCTCGGGCATGGATGTGTGTGATGTCCTTAGGTTAGTTACGTTTAAGTAGTTCTAAGTTCTAGGGGACAGATGACCTCAGATGTTGAGTCCCATAGTGCTCAGAGCCATTTGAACCATTTTGTAGTTGCTACAAGCTCTAAAGCCTAAAGACTAAGGTTTACGTGCCAACTTTGTAAACGAAAAGTTGCCACATGACGATGAAGATTTTTGGGATCGGGTCGTCTTCAGTGATGATTCGACATTTCACCTGAGTGGAAATGTGAAAACATGATGTGCGCAGCAAATCCTCACGAGATGATTTTTGTGCCGTATCCAGGTGGAAAGTTTATGGGCCCTTCTTTTTCGATGAAGCAACTGTAACTGGTTTTTATCATCTTGATGCGCTTTAACTATGGCTGTATCCTCAACTGGAAGAAGCTGCAAAACAGAACATTATTGGGCAGAAAGATGATGCTCCGCTCCACTCGCGTAACGTAGCATGCAACCCGAGAAACGATGTTGTACCCGAGCGCTTGACTGGCCGCTATGGGACAGAGTTGTTTTACGTGACCTCACACACGATCTGACGCCAAGCGATTTTCACCTTTGTGGTTTCGTAAACGATCATAAGTATGTGCCTCCACTACCAACTAATCTACTCGACTTTAGAAACAGCATTGTTGCTACAATTACTTCAGACACACTGATCAAGATTTGGTGAGAGCTCGCCTATCGACTCGATGTTTGAGGAATTGTGCTCACACTGAACAACTGTAAGAAAAAATGTTGCTCTTTCATTTGATGTAATATTTATAATTGTAAGTTGAATGTAATAAATATTACAAAGCCTTAAAACCCGTATATTCATTTTTAAACATCCCGTATTAGTACTGTGCTGCTCAACAGTCACGTGGATTACATATCCTGCCATTCGTGCAAAGCGATATGAAATGCAGCGAGCACGTCAAGTCTTTTAGTAAGGAAGGAAAATGATCAGCTTCCGTTTATTTGGAGTATTCTAGATGTGTAGTTCACCTATAAACGTGACCTTGCACAGAAGACTACTAAAAATATAAATGTCGTGTGAGTAGGGCCTCCCGTCGGGTAGACCAATCGCCGGGTGCAAGTCTTTCGATTGAACGCCACTTCGGCGACTTGGACGTCGAATGGGGATGAAATGATGATGATTAGAACAACACAACACCCAGTCCCTGAGCAGAGAATATCTCCGACCCAGACGGGAATCGAACCCGGGCCCTTAGAATTGACATTCTGTCGCGCTGACCACTCAGCTACCGGGGGCGGACAGAAGACTACTGCCACCGATTCTTCAGAACTGCTCGAATATTGGGACTCCCACATCGTCGGATTGAAGGAAAAGTCGACGAATTCGGAGGCGCACTGTTAGATTTTTTATCGACAGGTTCGATCAGAACGTATTAGGGTGACGATTTGTGAACTCAAATCCCAGAAGGGAAGACGACTCTTTTTGCGAAACACTATTGAGAAAATGTAGGAAACCAACACTTGCGGATGACTACAGAAAGTCTCTGCTGCTGCCAAAGTTCATTACGCGTAAGGACTGCGAACACAAGAGAAATTTGGGTTGTACAGAGCGATACAGAGACTCGTTT
The DNA here is from genome assembly GCF_023864275.1 of Schistocerca cancellata. NCBI lineage: Eukaryota > Metazoa > Arthropoda > Insecta > Orthoptera > Acrididae > Schistocerca > Schistocerca cancellata. Next base: position 881,715,517 of record NC_064626.1, read on the forward strand.
TTCTATCGCTCCATTTGCTATCAGAACAGGGAAGTGGATGACTAGTAGTGGTACAAGCTACCCTCCGCCATGCATTTCATGGTGGCTTACGGGATATGTATGTAGAAGCATATACATATGTATCTCATAGTGTAATCAATTTTAATGAAATTTTGCTGACACTTTTAGGCTGATCTGATGTGATCCCCATTCCTTACTAAATTAGATTTGTCTCCTTATCACTCAATACTGGCTCAATGAACATCATAATCAACAAGGGGGTGCGGAAAGGGGAGAGTCAGTGTGAAATAAACTATCTTACGTAGCTATGAGGCACAGTGGTGGGCGATAGACTTGATCCTACTGAGCCAAACGTCTTGGCAACAATTCACTCTTATTGTTTCAGGTCAGTTAAAATTATCGGCACATGACACGGAGTACACCTGAGCTACATTGACTAACAGGAAAATTTTGTCCTTCTGTGGGCACAACTCCATGACCCACTCTAATATGCCTGGATCATCAGCACTCTCGTGACTTCTGTGATCTCATCAAAGGTTTGTTTCCTTTACATTTACTGTTTTCTGCATACAGTCAGGATTTTCGATTTATTATTACATTTCTCATATGAACTGTTCCCGTTCGCTCGTGTCCTTTCAGTCCCTATCTAGGTCGCTACAACAGTCTTCAGTTGTCTGAAAGAGAGCTTTCTAGATGATACTTCAGAGACTTTCTAGGAACAGGCGTATTGCATTTCACTGGCTAGATTACTAAATGAATTAAGTCTGTTAACGGCACGTGCGAGCTCGCATTACACCTCGTAATCTTGGAATGGTAGTAACCTCTGACGCCATCAACAGCCTGGCTCAGGATGCAACCGGTTCTGAGCAGTTGCAGTCGTCTCGGATGGTTCTCGGTATCTCTCCCGACAGTCTTAATACCGTCATACCTAATTCCATTAAACATTTAAGCCATACAACGAAAGACTGTCTAGGCATACCTCTATTTCGCGGATTTTATTGCTTGTTAGTTCTAGAAGATTTATACAATTTATAATTAACATAATGTCCATGATGAACCATTAAAAACAATTTCTTTCCATGTCTTTTTATTAAACATACACACAGAGAAAGAGGTGATAATGAGATATGAGATGAAAGAGAGACAGTAGTTACTTGATTTTTTTGCGGTGTGAAATGACTATACTACCTACGTAACGGACGTGACCTACTGTAGAACAACGGGGCGATGAAAATCACATATTCACTTATGCTAGAAATTCGTCATGAAAATACGTCTAATGTATTGATAGTGGAGACATTAACTTCTCTCGATGTTCAGTATCACGTGCAAAGGAAAATGTATACTGAAACAGAACGCAAGGACATACTCCAGTCAAGTTTTAACGACTGAAGGTTCAAGAGATTGATGCAGTTATGAAGAAAGTTACTTCGAACTTTTCTACATCGTAATGTGATATGAACGAAGCCTGGCGTGAAGTCACTTGATTACTGTATCTGTATTTTAAGATGGTTCAAATGGCTCTGAGCACTATGGGACTCAACTGCTGTGGTCATAAGTCCCCTAGAACTTAGAACTACTTAAACCTAACTAACCTAAGGACATCACACACATCCATGCCCGAGGCAGGATTCGAACCTGCGACCGTAGCGATCGTGCGGTTACAGACTGTAGCGCCTTTAACCGCTCGGCCACTCCGGCCGGCTGTATTTTAAGACATATCAAGATATGGTTAACATCCGCATGTAAAATGTAACGATATTTGAATTAAAACATGACCTATTAAACATGTTTCATTTTTAAAGACCTACAGTTGTTGTTGTGGTCTTCATTCCAAAGACTAGTATGATGCAGATCTCCAAGCTATTCTATCCTGTGCAAGCCTCTTCATCTCTAAATAATTACTGCAGCCTACATCTTCCTCAATCTGCTTACCGTATTCAACTCTTGGTCTCCCTCTACGATTTTAACCCCATACACGTCCCTCCAATACTAAATTGGTGATCCCTTGATGTCTCAGAACGTGTCCAACCAATCGATCCCTTCTTTTAGTCAAGTTGTGCCATAAATGTATGTCTCTCCAATTCTATTAAATACCTCCTTCTCAGTTACGCGATCTACCCATCTAACCTTCAGCATTACAGCACCACATTTCAAAAGCCTCTATTCTGTTCTTGTCTTGTCGTACATGTTTCACTTCCATACATGGCTACATTCCACATCGACGCCTTTAGAAAAGATTTCCTGTCACTTGGATCTAAAATCGATGTTAACAAATTTCTTTCTTCCGAAATGCTTTTCTTGCCATTGCCAGTCTAAATTTTATATACTCTCTGCTTCGGCCATTAACAGTTATTTTTCTGTCCAAATAGCAACATTCATCTAATACTTAAGTGCCTCGTCCCCTAATGTAATTCCCTCGGCTTCACCTAATTCAGTTCGACTACATTCCTTGTTTTGCTTTTGCTGACGTTCGTCTTATATCCGTCCATTCTGTTCAACTTCCCTGCCGAGTCCTTTGCCGTCTGTAGTAGAATTGCGGTGCCTTCGGCAACTCTCAAAGGCTTTATCGAAATAGTTCACCGGTGAACTGCCTGATGTTAATGTCCAATGGGCACAAGATTTCGGCAAACGACGAAGATGTCATTAGCCGGTGCGCTGATGGACTGACACGAAGTAGACCGGGAGAAGCTGAAGAATCACTTCAAAGGTTTTGTTTCTTATCCCTGAACTGTAATTCCTGCTCCAAATTTTCCTTTGGTTTCATTTTCTGCTTGCTCAATGTGCAGATTGAATAACATCGGCGATAAGCTACAACACTGTCTCTTTACCTTTTCAACCACTGCTTGCCTTTCTTGCCCGCGACTCTTATAATTGCCGTCTGGTTTCTATACAAATTGTAAATAGCCTTTCACTCCTCGTATTTTACCCCTGCTACCTTCAGAATTTCAAAGAGAGTATTCCAGTCAACATTGTCAAAAGCTTTCTCTAAGTATACAAATGCTACGAACGTAGGTTTGCCTTCCCTTAACCCATCTACTAAGAGAATTCGTAGGGTCAGCAATACATTTCTTCGGAATCCAAACAGATTTTCCCCGAGGTCGGATTCTACCAGTTTTTCTGTTCCTCTGTGAAGAATTCGTGTTAGTATTTTGCAACTATGACTTATGAAACTGGTAGTTAGGTAACACAAACACTTGTCAGCACCTGGTTTCTTTGGAATTGTAATTATTACATACTTCTTGATGCGTGAGAGTATTCTACCTGTCTCATTCTACTTGCACAACAGGTGTAATATTATGTCATGGCTGGCTCTCCCAAGGCAGTCAGCAGTTATGACGGTCTGTCGCACTTTCCAGCGCACTTGTTTCGATCTAGATCTTTCAGTGTTCTGTTAAATTGTTCTCACAGTATCATATCTCCATCCCGGCCTCACTTACGTCCTCTTCTATTTCTTTAATATTGCCTTCACGTTCATATCCCTTGTACAGACTTCCTGTCTAGTCCTCTCACCTTTCAGCTTTCTCTTCTTTGTTAAATACTAGTTTTCCATACAGAAGCTTTTCTTCTTTCCAGAGGCCTCTTAAATTTTCCTGTGGGCAGTATCTATCTTTCCCTTAGTAAAATATATTTCGAAATCCTTACATTTGTCCTCTGGCCATTCCTACTTATCCATTTTGCACTTCCTGCCAGTCTCATTTTTAAACTTTTATATTCCTTTTCACCTGTTTCATTTGCTGTATTTTTATTTTATACTTTTATCAAATAGATTCAACATCTCCTGTCATATCCAAGGATATCTAACAGGCCTCGTAGTTTTACTTATTTGATCCTCTGCTGCCTGCGCTATTTTATTTCATTTCTTCTCCTGTATTCCTGTCCCCTGTTCTAGTAAATGGTTCGTTAATGCTACCCTTGAAACTCTCAACAATCTCTCGTTCTTTAAGCTTCTCCAGGTCCCATCTCCTTGATTTCCTATCTTTTTGCAGTTTCTTCAGTTTTAAACTACAGTTCATTACCAATAAATTATGGTCATAGTCCACTTCTGCCGCTGGAAACGTCTTACAATTTAAAATCTGATTCCGAAATCTGTCTTACCATTACCCATTACATGATCAATCTGAGGGTCTCCAGGTCTCTTCCACGTATACAAAAGTCTTTCGTGATCCTTAAGCCAAGTGTTAACGATGATAAAATTATGTTCTGTAAAAAAATCCAACAAGGTGACTTCCTGTTTCTCTCCTTTCCTTCAGTTAATATTCACCTACTATTTTTCCTTCCGTTCCTTTTCCTACTACCAAATTCCAGCTCCTCATGACAATTAAATTTTCTTCTCCCTTAACTACCTCAATAATTTCTTTTCTCTCATTATACATTTCTTCAATATCTTCATCATCTGGAAGTAGTTGGCATATAAACTTGTACCACTGTAGTTGTTCTGGGTTCATAGTCTATCTTGGCTACGATAATGCGTTCACTATGCTGTTCATAGTAGCTCACTCGTATTCCTATTTTTTTATTCATTATTAATCCTACTCTCGAAATACTCCTATGACCAGAAGTCCCGTTCCTCCTGGCACCGAACTTCTTTAATGTCCACTATATCTAAGTATCTGTTCCATTTTTAAAACTTGTATCCTGTCTATACGATTACGGAATCTGACATTCTACGTTCTGACCCGCAGTACGTCAGTTTTGTTTCTCCTGATAACGACGTCCTACAGTTATAATGCTGATAATACCACTTCACAATTTTTTACATTCATTTCGTAAATAAAAAGTCTTACTTCCCAAGTAGATATCTTGATGACTGCAATCTTGTTTCCGTGGTAAACGAGGCTGAAATTTTGTTGCGCTTGTAAGAAGGCCCCATCACCATTGATTAAATAGTATTTCTGTTCTCAGTAGCTTGCTCATACCCTGTAAGAGGTCTCATGTGACCCACGACCACATACAGTGGTTGAGGCGATTGTCTCACAGTCAGCCGGCACTATGCTGAAATTGCCATCTGTTCATCGTCTACTAGTTTACCCGTTATTGCGTGAATCGCTTCGGTGTGATTCTAATTTTTAGAATAAGACCTTACAACTACTTTGCGCAACTGATCTAGTGTTCTATTTTCAGCGAGCTATTTATCGAAGAGATGGCGGTCTTTTCTCTTCTTCTTCCTTCATGGCCCCAGATTATCCGGTTTCAACTTTCTATTCATCATTTCGAGATTAAGATAATTTGATGTTCAAAAGATTCAAATGATTGGTGACAAATCAAGTGTACGAAGAAGTCGAGTTCGATCACCTTTCTGTCCACTGAGTAAGTCTTTCAGAATGCGTGTCATGTACCGTTTTCAAGGTCAGCGTTAACCTTCTGTGGGATTCGTCACCGCATCCGTATAGGACCATTATACTCAAGGAAACGAACAATGGAGTTTGGCCGTCAAGGTAAGTCTTTTGTCAGAGACCTTTGTGAATACGACGCCAGAGGCATGCTCTGCATCCTCGGACCCAACTATTCTTGTGCTGTTCCACCTGTGAGACGTTGGTGGGATGGCTGTACTCAGGAAAATAAATGTTCATCGAAAGTGAAGTAAAACTAAATTACCAAGACTATCATGACATGCCTCTAGCCAGTTTCCGGCCTGATCAAGCTCAGTATCTACACTGTGCTATTCACTATAAAGTACAGTAGAGGGTCGATTATCCGAACGTCGGTCAACCGAACGACCGCTTAACCGAACTGTGTACTCGCTCGCACCTGTTACTCTCCCACCCTACCGTCTATCATCCCCCTCACTCCCAAATCAAGTTTCCCACAGTAATCGTCGCACTGGGCCACCGCTGACGGATCAGCGCAGCATGGAATAGTGTAAAGGAAGAGAATTTGAAGAAAGCCTGGAATAAAATTTTGGACACAGAAGAAAATTCACAAGGTATGATCGAAAATGTCGAACAGAATGATATGTCCGAAATTCTCGGTATGCTAAAAGAAATAGATTGCCGCGGACGTGATGAAGAAGACGTTCATGAATGGATGAATATCGATGATGTAGATCCAGGACAGCAAATCATGCAGGACAGCGAGATTGTAAACGTCGTCACTGATAAAGATGACGCCGCCAGCATCTCAACAATCAGTGCTCCAGAAAGTGAAGATGAAAGTATACCAACAGCTTCTGAGGCGTTCACTTGTTTAGATACTGCCTTGCGATGGTTTGAAGCCCAAGATGAAAGTGACCAGTTTCAGATATCTGTAATGAAAAAAGTACGTGACTTAGCTGCTCGTAAGCGTGTAGGCTTGCTTAGACAGACCAAAATAAAGGATTTTTTTAAACGTTAATTTTGTATACTGTGTGTATTGTTCATGCGAAATGCGTATGTAATATGTACAGGGCTATTACAAATGATTGAAGCGATTTCATAAAATCACTGTAGCTCCATTCATTGACATATGGTCACGACACACTACAGATACGTAGAAAAACTCATAAAGTTTTGTTCGGCTGAAGCCGCACTTCAGGTTTCTGCCGCCAGAGCGCTCGAGAGCGCAGTGAGACAAAATGGCGACAGGAGCCGAGAAAGCGTATGTCGTGCTTGAAATGCACTCACATCAGTCAGTCATAACAGTGCAACGACACTTCAGGACGAAGTTCAACAAAGATCCACCAACTGCTAACTCCATTCGGCGATGGTATGCGCAGTTTAAAGCTTCTGGATGCCTCTGTAAGGGGAAATCAACGGGTCGGCCTGCAGTGAGCGAAGAAACGGTTGAACGCGTGCGGGCAAGTTTCACGCGTAGCCCGCGGAAAATTGGCTCATGCCAGAACTGGAGACCGACAGCGCCGACTTCATCTTTCAACAGGATGGTGCTCCACCGCACTTCCATCATGATGTTAGGCATTTCTTAAACAGGAGATTGGAAAACCGATGGATCGGTCGTGGTGGAGATCATGATCAGGAATTTATGTCATGGCCTCCACGCTCTCCCTACTTAACCCCATGCGATTTCTTTCTGTGGGGTTATGTGAAAGATTCAGTGTTTAAACCTCCTCTACCAAGAAACGTGCCAGAACTGCGAGCTCGCATCAACGATGCTTTGAACTCATCGATGGGGACATGCTGCGCCGAGTGTGGGAGGAACTTGATTATCGGCTTGATGTCTGCCGAATCACTAAAGGGGCACATATCGGACATTTGTGAATGCCTAAAAAAACTATTTGAGTTTTTGTATGTGTGTGCAAAGCATTGTGAAAATATCTCAAATAATAAAGTTATTGTAGAGCTGTGAAATCGCTTCAATCATTTGTAATAACCCTGTATATATTTTTGTTTAATAAACTGTGCCACATACTATATATCCCTACTGAAGTTGCCTTTGCATGTTACTTTGTAATACTAAAAGAGATGCCTGTTTTTATGAATAAATTTACTGTACAGTACTTCTTTTTGGCAAATAAATATGTACAGTTCGATTATCCGAACAAACCAGTTTTCCGAAACTCATGTCCCCCAATTACTTCGGATAATTGACGCTCTACTGTACATGGCAGAGGGTACTGTTTCACCTCATATTGATGTTTCAGTTCACTGTTAGAGGGGGAAAAATTACTATTGGTGCGCCTCTCTCTGTGTGCAATCTGTTATTAATTTTATTTTATTCACAGGTGTGACAATGGGACTTATGAATATTCCTTAAAATCAGTTCTTGAAATTTGATAAACAGGTTTTCGTGTTTGATTAGACGTCTGTCACCTTTTTCTTCAAATAAATATTTATTAGTATCTTACAAACTTATGTAGTTAATTCAGCATTGCAAGACTATTTTTGTGAACAGTAACCACTGAGAACAAAGATGAGATCTAAGAGAGAGAGAGAGAGAGAGAGAGAGAGAGAGAGAGAGAGAGAAGCACCGTGTGGCGATAGTTTAAAATTTAAAATATTCAGTTTATTACAACTTTTCATAAACTGAATTTTATACATTTTTTTCCGATCGTGTAAAAGATGCTCACTTCGGGGCCGCATTGACTCGTTGGGCCAAATACGTCCCGATTGTCGTGGGTTGGATACCCCTGGTTTAGATGCTGCAGGTTTCTTCCTTCCCAAGTCTTGACATATTGCTTTCTCACGTCTTGGTGGCGGTATGAGTCACTCGGTATGTTGTTTTTAAACAATTTGTTGACCGGCCCTACCGCAGACATTCACGACTGTTCTTTAAAGTCCGTGCCTAAAGCAATTATTTCTTCATATTTTGGTATTTTCCTTTTTTTTCTCATGTTGATCCCAAAAATAATTTAGAAACTGTAATTTCTTAGTTTGTCTTAGATGACAGATGGAGTGCTGTGGCGGGCAACTGTCCTTGTGGTGGTAGATCGCTTTCAGGGAGTGAACGGCTTACAGTGTGGTGCCGTGATTGTACATACGGTGAAATAGTTCGGTACGGTTCTGTTTATCAGTCTGTATATTACTTTACTAGTTCCTTACAGAATCCTGTGCTCCAGAATGTCTGGTTCGCCGCTCGTTTTTTATAGGTCGGTTTTGTCCTGTTAACAACTTTTTACCATGTTCTGCGAACTTCTGGTGATAAAAAACACGCAGATATTTTGTGATATGATGCTCCACCGATACTGCGGAAACTGCAACTTAGTGGTATTCTTAAGTGGATTGTCTCTCACTACGTCATATATTTTCTCTGCGGCCTCCCCTCTGGGAGTGAGGAAGTTTCCTAATACTCAGCTCCCCTGCATGTAGCATTGTCGTATGGAGGCGAGTGTAAGTGGAATCTTCGTGTGTTCCATAGGCGCTGATGCGGACTCTGAACTGAATTTGTCGAATAAGACCTCTGTTGGACTGGCTCGCTTATTTTATGTGACTTTGCATGTCCTGTGCCTCAGCAGAGTAGGGTACTTTGACATAAAATCGATTACGTCGAGACCTCCTTCTTCTGATTTTAGAGTGCATATGGTGTATGCAACCATAAATTTTTCTCCACGCCACAATAGCCTGGTGACCGCTTGTATTATAGACCGACGCAGTTCTTTAAAAAGGTGTAGAATTAGGGCCATAGGCAAAGATTTTTAGTGCTCTGGTAGAATATTGTTCGCCAGTTGGAGTTGTCATCTTTTGAATATTGGATTGGACATGTACTCCGGGCATTTTATGTTTCTCTTTTGTTACATACCAAGACAGCTGGAATTCCCTTGCGAATGTCCCTGTGTGTACGAGCAGTGTTTTCGTAGGGTTTATCGCTGCGTCCTATGCTCTTTCGTACAGAATGGAATCTCTTGTTTGACCCACTTTTTTTTCTTCTTTTGATGTCTTCTTTGCTCTTTCAGAAGGCAAAATCGCCGGTGATCGTGGCTGTGTATCTGTTAAATGTTCTCGGTTACAGCTTGACCACATCTGCTCGGGCCGGCCGTTGTGGTGGAACGGTTCTAGGCGGTTCAGTCTGGAACTGCGCGACCACTACGGTCGCAGGTTCGAATCCTGCCTCGGGCATCGATGTGTGTGATGTCCTTAGGTTAGTTAGGTTTAAGTAGTTCTAAGTTCTTGGGGACTGGTGACCTCAGATGTTAAGTCCCATAGTGCTCAGAGCCATTTGAACCATTTTAACATTTCCTCGGTATACTCTTCTTTATCTGCAGCTGATGAGTTTTAATGTATTCAGTGCGTATTGGACTTCGTCCTTTGACCTTTATTGGTATGGCAAACCGCGTATTCTTGTCAAAAGTGGGTTGGGTTAATTTGGAGGAGGAGACCAAAGAGGAAGGTCATGGGTCTCATCGGGTTAAGGAAGGATGGGGAAGGAAATCGGCCGTGCCATTTCAAAGGAACCATCCCGGCATTTGCCTGAAGCGATTTAGGGGAATCACGGAAACCCTAGAACTGGATAGCCGGACGCGGGATTGAACCGTCGTCCTCCCGAATGCGAGTACAGTGTGCTAACCACTGCGCGACCTCACTCTGTTTGTCAAAAGTGAAACCCAACAAATTCGCACAGTTTGCAAAACAAAAACTAGTTTCCTTCATTTCGAGTTCAAGGGAAGGATTAAAATTCAGGTACACAAACTTTCCTGACGAACGTTTAGTGCCTATGCTAGTTGCCCATTCCAGTCGCCTTGGGGTTAGCTGCAACTGCAAGTTTGGGGGAGGTACAGAAAAATGCGGGGCGACGAGTGTCAGTAATGCAGCCTTCTTGTAGGTGAGGCTGTATCGTCAATATCTTGCAGCAGCTCGATACTGAGCGGCGTTATGAAATGTATAAAGTGCGTGGTACCATAGTGTGCCACGAAGTGGTGCGTCACACTTCGAAACCGTTTTGGAGTCACAATATTTTGCAAGCCATGGAAGAAATATCTGGATCTTTCAGAGCCCTCAAAAGTTTCTACAGGGGACGCAGTTCGTTTGGCGCCAACTTAAGACAGTGGTGAAATCGGAAAAGTTGAGACTGCACTAGAACTAACTGTGAAACATATGAAGGTATGAACACAGTGGCAGAAACTTTTTGTATCACCACATCGAATGATACCGAGGAAGAAAAGAACGGAGTTTTCCGGGACTGTTATTTCATACTTTAAGCCAAGGAATGGACGTACAGCATGTATATCTCCTGATGCTGCCATAGATCCTAACGGATAGAATATCGATGCCCAAATGGGCCTAATTGCATATTTCTTTCAGTTACATTTTGTACTGCACTGTAGCAGAGTTTGCTGTGTTACTTGGCAGTGACACGTCACGCGAAAGTTACTTTTGCCCTTAAATTTTGCACACAACTGTACACTTTCACTGTATATATTGTATCTACAGCTCATGGTTCAAGCTTAGTCTCATGCCACAGCGAGTTTCCTTCCCCCTTGTTGTCCATCATAAACGCGGATGTTCCTTACTTTGCATTGTCTTAAACATCATTGAAGTCTTAGTGTTCATTGTATTTATCCCATCAGTTGGTATCTCCTATAAATTGTAATTAAAATAACATAAAACGGTGACTGTTGCGCTCGTATTCATGTTGATAAATAGTCGTTGTCTTTCCAATGCATCATCGAACGGCGTAGTAGTCGTCGTCGGCAGCACCTGCAACCACGTTGCTGTTTTCGATTCCCAGAGACTGCGCTTAAGTATCAGGACGAGTTGCAACTAAAAAATGGTTCAAATGGCTCTGAGCACTATGGGACTTAACATCTTAGGTCATCAGTTCCCTAGAACTTAGAACTACTTAAACCTAACTAACCTAAGGACATCACACACATCTATGCCCGAGGCAGGATTCGAACCTGCGACCGTAGCAGTCGCGCGGTTCCGGACTGAGCGCCTAGAACCGCGAGACCACCGCGGGCGGCCGAGCTGCAACTGCATCCGCTCGGTGCACTGCGATTAACTGGTGAACTTCACAATTCAAAGGGCAGCACTTTTGGCACGTAAGTCAACAAAGTATGGTCCTATCGAAAGATGTGCTATTGACAGTCAACAACACGAAGCTCCAGTTGTATTTAAGCTTCAACTGATCCAGGAGACGATGCTAATAACAGTCTTCATAGTAGCAGAAGCAGCAGCAGCACACAAAATGTCACTTCTCTGGCATGGGAATATGAACTGAATAGGAGTGAACCTTCTGGTAATTTGTACATGTCTCTCAGCAAGAGCAATATTCTGAACTACCGCGTTGTCTAAAAAAGTGGAAGGCGTATATTTTGATGTCTGCAATTTTCGTAAAGTAATATGGCAAACTGTCGACTGCTTCGTTTCAGTTTAATTGGAACGCACAGTTGAGCTTGCCACATCGCTTAATCAGACGTGAGATATTGGAGTCACTGTGCCAGTACGCTTCTGTGGCTTCAGGCGTCGCCGTGGATTGCAGCTTTGCCGGCGGTCGTTCACGCTCTTACTCAAGACCACCGGCAGCAGATTTTCCAAGGCTTACTGCCACGCAGTGACTTGTACAGCGACAATTGGTGAAAAGGAACACTGGCCCGTAATATGGCGAAGAGACTTCGTGGCAGGTTAAAACTGCGTGACGGACCGGGACTTGAAACTGAAACTTTTGCCTCTTGCGGGCAAGTGCTCTAGCGACTGAGCTGTCCAGGTCCGACTCACGACACATCCTCACAAATTTATTTCCACCAGAATCTCTTCCCAACCTTGCAAGCTTCACACAAGTTCTCGTGCATACCTTACGGGACGAGCACTCTTCCACTTTTGAAAGAAAATGTATTGCTATTTCTATCTCTTATGACATATTAGATAGATTCCAGTAAACCGCACGGAGTGGCTGCGCGGTTCGAGGCCCTATGTCACTGATTGCGTGGCCCCTCCCGCCAGAGGTTCGAGTCTTCCCTCGGTTGTGCTTGTGTGTGTGTTGTTCTTAGCATAAGTTAGTTTGTCAGTTCAAGTACTGTGTAAGTATAGGGACCGATGACCTCAGCAGTTTGGTCCCTTAGGAATTCACACACATTTGAACATTTAATTCCTGTAAGTCTTATTTGTAGTTCAGTACGCAGCTGTATAGCTATTTTTGTTTTGTGTTTTACTGTGTAAAGGTACTGAGTATTTCTAGTTCTCTATATGTTTCTTAACCGTTCGATTCACAAAAATATTCCATCATTGTAGCTTTCTGTACATTTATCGGTAGCGGGAGATTGCCTCTTTGTCTTAGTGACTCACTGCAAAGATTTTCGAGCTTCATGGTCCTAAAACTCGTAGATGTGTTGCTTTATTTTATAAAGGAGTTACAACAAGGAACTTAAGTAGAAGTGTTTTCTGATCTCGGCAATTATTAATGGTCTGCTTTGCGTGTTCAGCAGAATCAGCTGAGCTGAAACAGCCCGACAACACACCGTTTATCAGTCACGTCAAGAAAACCTGCGAGATCACACGAAAATTATGTTCATGAACCTCAAATCATACCGTACTTTTAGCACTTAAGTCTTCGTTCATAGATTCAATTTGTCATCTTTGAGTTACTATTTGCCTCGAAATTCTTTGTAAGAGAACGTTTTCTTTTTTATTTTACGTCCATTCCTCATCATACTCTCTTTGGGAAACAATCGTGAATTCCTGCGCTCGTAGAAATTCTTGCAGTCACAAGTTCTGAAACTTGTAGTTTGTACAATGTCGTATGTGAGACTTCGTACGTTCCAATTACAAATACACTGCGCTCTTTTCCTCATTCTAGACACGACTGATCACACAATTTGTGAGAGTACTTTGTGTTTCGAAAGCAGAAATGAAAGTATAATAAAAAAAGTGAAGGAGCTACACTTGGCTTGAACGTTCAATACCACAGAGCGTTGTTAAGTGTGGATCTAATGCGGGTAGTAGCTGCTTTCCTCTCTCCGAGCTAGGGGACGGACTACTTACGTAGGTCATTACGTAGACCTAATGCTTAATGTTAAACACGCATCAGAACACCGCATGGCACTTTACACACACAAGTAGTGTTGCCGGAGGTGAGAGTGGCGCTCCGTGACAGCAAATATTTAGGGAGTCACCTGGAATCCAGCGCTAACAGTAGTCTAAGCAAGCTGACACCTAACCGACTGACCTAATGAGCTACTTACCAAGAAAACATTGGCACCAGCCAAATTCAGTTGAAAAGAAAGATGTAGTTATACTTAATGGACCATGAAAATTTCTTCAAAAAGGTGGCGTACCTATATACTTCACTACTACAACAAACAGTTAAATAGTAATTCATCTAGACTACATGGATCAATTTAGAAACCAGTCGCATCCTCACAGTTGTGGAAATTGTTGGTCTCGGAATACTGGAGTTGTGTGACATCCGTTGAATTATTCTCATAACCTTACCCAAGAGATAATCTACCTTTTACCCCCGTTCTCATAAAAGAAAAATATATCACACAGGAAAACAAACTACACTGATCATCCAGAACATTATGACCACTGTCCAGGGCGACGTTGGACGCTGCCTGTTGGCGTTGAAGGCACGAGACGCGGTAACAAAAGTATGTAAGCGATGCAGACACAGGTGGGGGTCACCCTAGCGAAGATATGCGCTGCAGATAGGGAAATCGATTGAGATAAGCGACTTTGACAAAGGGGATAGCATTATTACGCAGAACCCGTGAACGAGTATCTCGAAAAAGCCGAAGCTGGTCGAATGTTCACGTGCTTCTGTCGTGAGCATCTACGGAAAGAGACAGGAAGATTGTGAAAGGACCACTAAACGTTGGACGTCCACGACGCTTCACAAAACGTGGCGTGCGGAGCGTTGTCTGCTCAGTAACGCAGAATAGACGGTGATCTCTGGCCCCTCTGCCAAAAGGGCACAATACTGGTGCATGATCAATGTTTTGGAGCACACCGTTGATCGTACGTTGTTGAACATAGAGTTCCGCAGCAGCCCACCCCCACATGTTCACATGCTGACCCAATGGCATCCTAAATTACGATTGCAGTGGACACGGGACCATCGAGATTCGACCGTCGATCAGTGGAAATGTATCGGCTCTTTGGGTGAATCACATTTTTGCTACGCTCGGTCTATGGTTGTCTTCACAAACGCCGCTATCGAGTTTAACGGCGGCTTGAAACGTGCAGCGCACCACTGACGTTTATGCCATGGGAGACATTCTCCTGCGCTTGCATGGGATCTGAGGTAGTAATCGAAGGCACACTGACAGCTGCGAAACACCTACATCCCCTCATGCTTTATGTCTTCCCCGAAGACGATGTCATCTTTCAGCTGTATAATTGTCCGTGTCTCGGAGCCAGTATCAAAGGCCCGTTATTTACGCGAATTACATGACCTGTGTGTAGACATCTAATGCCACATACCTCCAAAAATCTAGCAATAAATTGTCGGATTCCTGACACGCAGAATCAGTGATGTATTTCGTTCCATAGACGGACAAACACTCTATTAAGCAGGTGGTCGTAACTTTTTGGCTCACTAATGTATAATAACAGGTTAAGCGTAAGGTATATTTGTTATTCTAACCTCATAAATTAGAAATAAGATGCAGCCACGGGTAGAGATTAGTGCTTTCATATCTCACCAAAGAGGAAAGAGTGATTCAGTACTGAAAACTAGTGGTCAGATACAGTGATCCGTCTTTGGGCCTAACCTGTCTGCTACCGTTCAGTCTATTAGACCACACGACAAATGAGTTGACAAAAATAGTCAATAAGACTGAATGCCTTCCCCCATGAACCATGGACCTTGCCGTTGGTGGGGAGGCTTGCGTGCCTCAAAGATACAGATTGGCCGTAACGTAGGTGCAACCACAACGGAGGGGTATCTGTTGAAAGGCCAGACAAATGTGTGGTTCCTGAAGAGGGGCAGCAGCCTTTTCAGTAGTTGCAGGGGCAACAGTCTGGATGATTGACTGATCTGGCCTTGTAACTCTAACCAAAACGGCCTTGCTGTGCTGGTACTGCGAACGGCTGAAAGCAAGGGGAAACTACAGCCGTAATTTTTCCCGAGGGCATGCAGCTTCACTGTATGGTTAAATGATGATGGCGTCCTCTTGGGTAAAATATTTCGGAGGTAAAATAGTCCCCCATTGCGATCTCCGTGCGGGGACTACTCAAGAGGACGTCGATATCAGGAGAAAGAAAACTGGCGTTCTACGGATCGGAGAGTGGAATGTCAGATCACTTGATCGGGCAGATAGGTTAGAAAATTTAAAAAGAGAAAGGGATAGGTTAAAGTTAGATATAGTGGGAATTAGTGAAGTTCGGTGGCAGGAGGAACAAGACTATAGGTCAGGTGAATACAGGGTTATAAATACAAAATCAGATAGGGGCAATGCAGGAGTAAGTTTAACAATGAATAAAAAAATAGGAGTGCGTGTAAGCTACAACAAACAGCATAGTGAACGCATTATTGTGGCCAAGATAGACATGAAGCCCACGCCTACCACAGTAGTACAAGTTTATATGCCAACTAGCTCTGCAGATGATGAAGAAATTGATGAAACGTATGATGAGATAAAAGAAATTATTCAGGTAGTGAAGGGAGACGAAAATTTAATAGTCATGGGTGACTGGAATTCGAGAGTAGGAAAAGGGAGAGAATATGGATTGGGGGTAAGAAATGAAATAGGAAGCCGTCTGGTAGAATTTTGCACAGAGCATAAATTAATCATAGCTAACACTTGGTTATAGAAGCATGAAAGAAGGTTGTATATATGGAAGAATCCTGGAGATACTAAAAGGTATCAGATAGATTATATAATGGTAAGACAGAGATTTAGGAACCAGGTTTTAAATTGTAAGACATTTCCAGGGGCAGGTGTGGACTCTGACCACAATCTATTGGTTATGAACTGTACATTAAAACTGAAGAAACTGCAAAAAGGTGGGAATTTAAGGAGATGGGACCTTGATAAACTGACTAAACCAGAGGTTGAAGAGAGTTTCAGGGAGAGCATAAGGGAACAATTGACAGGAATGAGGGAAAGAAATACAGTAGATGAAGAATGGGTAGCTCTGAGGGATGAAGTAGTGAAGGCAGCAGACGATCAAGTAGGTAAAAAGACGAGGGCTAGTAGAAGTCCTTGGGTAACAGAAGAAATATTGAATTTAAGTGATGAAAGAGGAAAATGTAAAAATGCAATAAATGAAGCAGGCAAAAAGGAATACAAACGTCTCAAAAATGAGATTGACAGGAAGTGCAAAACTTCTAAGCAGGGATGGCTAGAGGACAAATGTAAGGATGTAGAGGCTTATCTCACTAGGGGTAAGTTAGATACTGCCTACAGGAAAATTAAAGAGATCTTTGGAGAAAAGAGAACCACTTGTATGAACATCAAGAGCTCAGATGGAAACCCAGTTCTAAGCAAAGAAGGGAAAGCAAAAAGGTGGAAGGAGTATATAGAGGGTCTATACAAGGGCGATGTACTTGAGGACAATATTATGGGAATGGAAGAGGATGTAGATGAATTTGAAATGGGAGATACGACACTGCGTGAAGAGTTTGACAGAGCACTGAAAGACCTGAGTCGAAACAAGGCCCCGGGGGTAGACAACATTCCATTAGAACTACTGACGGTCTTGGGAGAGCCAGTCCTGACAAAACTCTACCAGCTGGTGAGCAAGATGTATGAGACAGGCGGAATACCCTCAGACTTCAAGAAGAATATAATAATTCCAATCCCAAAGAAAGCAGGTGTTGACAGATGTGAAAATTACCGAACTATCAGTTTAATAAGTCACAGCTGTAAAATACTAACGCGAATTTCTTACAGACGAATGGAAAAACTGGTAGAAGTCGACCTCGGGGAAGATCAGTTTGGAATGTTGGAACACGTGAGGCAGTACTGACCTTACGACTTATCTTAGAAGAAAGGTTAAGGAAAGGCAGACCTACGTTTCTAGCATTTGTAGACTTACAGAAAACTTTTGGCAATGTTGACTGGAGTACTCTCTTTCAAATTCTAAAGGTGGCAAGAATAAAATACAGGGAGCGAAAGGCTATTTACAATTTGTACAGAAACCAGATGGCAGTTATAAGAGTCGAGGGGCATGAAAGGGAAGCAGTGGTTGGGAAGGGAGTGAGACAGGGTTGTAGCCTCTCTCCGATGTTATTCAATCTGTATATTGAGCAAGCAGTAAAGGAAGCAAAAGAAAAATTCGGAGTAGGTATAAAAATCCATGGAGAAGAAATAAAAACTTTGAGGTTCGCCGATGACATTTTAATTCTGTCAGAGACAGCAAAGGACTTGGAAGAGCAGTTGAACGGAATGGACAGTGTCTTGAAAGGAGGGTATAAGATGAACATCAACAAAAGCAAAACGAGGATAATGGAATGTAGTCGAATTAAGTCGGGTGATGCTGAGGGAATTAGATTAGGAAATGAGACACTTAAAGTAGTAAAGGAGTTTTGCTATTTGGAGAACAAAATAACTGATGATGGTCGAAGTAAGGAGGATATCAAATGTAGACTGGCAATGGCAAGGAAAGTGTTTCTGAAGAAGAGAAATTTTTTAACATCGAGTATAGATTTAAGTGTGAGGAAGTCGTTTCTGAAAGTATTTGTATGGCGTGTAGCCATATATGGAAGTGAAACATGGAGGATAAATAGTTTGGACAAGAAGAGAATAGAAGCTTTCGAAATGTGGTGCTACAGAGGAATGCTGAAGATTAGATGGGTAGATCACGTAACTAATGACGAGGTATTGAATAGAATTGGGGAGAAGAGAAGCTTGTGGCACAACTTGACAAGAAGGGACTGGTTGGTAGGGCATGTTCTGAGGCATCAAGGGATCACCAATTTAGTATTCGAGGGCAGCGTGGAGGGTAAAAATCGTAGGGGGAGACCAAGAGATGAATACACTAAGAAGATTCTGAAGGATGTAGGTTGCAGTAGGTACTGGGAGATGAAGAAGCTTGCACAGGATAGAGTAGCATGGAGAGCTGCATCAAACCAGTCTCAGGACTGAAGACAACAACAACAATAACAACAAGATTGAATGAGAATGTGACCCTCTGTTATAATAGATTTAATATGGTCAATGCCTAAAGTGTACCCGACTGTTGGTCGGAGGTTCATACAGAGCAAGATACCGTGGTGGTTGTGGCGCTGGAATCGCATTCGGAAGTATGAACATTCAAGTCACTTTTCAACTATCCAGGTCTATATTTCCCATTATATTTTTGTTTTTGAGGCAAATATCGAGATGGTTCCTTGAAATATGGACACCGGCAATTTCCTTTCGTTATCCTTGCCCAATCTGAGCTTGTTTTCCATCTCTAATGGCCACATCATCGACAGAAAGTTGAAATTGAGTATTCCTTCCACCAAACTTCAGTTGCCACATATAATACTGCAAATTCAGAAGTAATAAATATGATTCCATGATGGTTTAGCATATTTTATGTCTTTAACGTGACTTAGGAGTTACGCAGTTTATGTTACACACTTCTAGAGGTTGTAGAGGGGACTTGGTAGAACACGTAGGAACCCATGTGGGGAAACGGTACGTTTCCATGTTACGAGGCAAACAAGATGCACGGATTTCACTCCTATTTACCGTGATATTGCAACAGCTGTTTGATATGACAAGTTCAATGCAAACAGCGTATCTGAGCAGTATGTTCGCATAAATTCTGTCCAGCACTCGTGGTGTAAGATTAACTACTTCCGCCGCAGCCATGATCCGTGCAAAAAGATCTTCCTCTGACTGGACAGGGACTTCGTGAACGAGACTTTTCATGTGGCCGCACAAGAAAAAGTCCGAAGGGGTTAAATCTGGGGATCTTGATGGCCAAGCATGCGGTCCACTTTGACCGATCTACGTGCCCCCTTGTTCAGATGGTTTCGGACACGAAGTGCAAAATGTACTGCCACGCCATCATGCTGGAACCATAATCGGTGCCGAATGAGCAATGACACATCTTCCAAAAACCTCCGCCAAAGCTTGTTGCAAGGATATCACGTACCTGATACCCGTCAGGTGGAGAAGAAGGATGTTCGGGCTAATCACACGACCATCACTATACCTGCCCAAGCACTGATATCAGAGGTGTGTTGAAATCATCGTGTGCACGTGACTTTGGGATTTTCTTGATTCCCAGTGTGACTATTTAGAGCGTTCAAAACACCTTCCATGTTGAAATGCTTTTCGTCGGTGAACAAAATTGGCCTTGGAAACTGATATAAATCCACGTAACGGTGTAAAAACTGAAATTGACACGTGGTAAAAAATTCTCCGGGAGCATAGTTTGTGTCGTTTGAGGGTATTACAGGTGGGGTTGCTGTTCGCGAAGAACACGCCAGACAGACGACTGTGACACATACAATGACTCCAGTATTCGTCGATGAGTTCTCTTCAACTTGATGAAGCATTTTCTCTTCCAATACTACAGTGCGCCGTCTTCTTGGAGAACCACAGTTTTCTCTATATCTTATGTATTTCACACTTTCCCGCAGCCACTGTTCCGCTCTGGCTAACATGGGATGACATGGTGCCACACGATTTGGAAAATACCCATAGTACACAAGTTGAGCTTCTCTTCCATTACAGCGAGCTCCGCCGTAAATTAAGAACATATCGGTGTACACTGCGAAAGTGTATTTAGGCATCGTGTTACTGCGGTACTAGTCGCCTTAACATCAACAACGCATCACTTGGAAGCATGGAAAAAAGATAGATGGAAGCAGAGGACATCACATGACTTCGGGTCGTCGCACCATCAGTGGAATTGGGTTGCCTACCGTAATAGGCGAACTGCGTAAGAAACATCTAGGGTGCGATTGGGTAGCTTTTGTTTTCCTTGTAATATGGAAACGAACCGTTTCCGAAAATAGGTTCCTATGTAACACTTGGTCTACTAAGTGCCCTCTACGACCTCTAGAGCTGTGCTATGTGAAATGTCAAACACCCTATGTGAAATACCGAAAAGAAAATGTCTGTTGCCCCTGGAAGCTGTTAGATAGGCAATCTCCAAGTAGTACCTGTTGCCATGGTCTGGCTTAGGTGTTTAGTAATATAGAAAGACTTCCTTAAAAGCAAGCGTTGACACATCGCCTATCCCGCATTACCTAACCATTAATGACAGATTTATTCTGTAGCAGAACCAAGAAACCAGTAATTTGTGTAGTCTTCATTTTGTAAGAAATTAATTTTTGGGGTTCTAGCCTTCTCTAGGTTTTGTAAACATAACAGCCTGCCGTATCTGTTGATGAGATGATATTTCGATGGAACCTTACCACACTAAAAAGTATATGAAATAGCCGTCAGTGAACTCGAATTTCGAACATAGGATGCAGAATTCTTCATGTTATGATTCCTTATCAAAACGATAAGTTCATAAACTTTGAAGCCACAAAACCGGTATGCAACGGAAATAGTTAATGTTTTGGGATCTTACCAGGTACGTTTAACTATGGTTAAGAACGGAGCTGTGGAACGATAACGCTCAGACCCGAGAAAGGGGCAGAAGTACAACATACGCCCTGGTTTCCTTACAAGGAAAAAATTAGCGTGTTTTATATGTTCCTCAATAACTGGGAAATGGTCGACACTTGTTTTCCACAATACTGTTCGCACACTGACATTTGCAAGCTCTAACTCTTCTAATCACGTATATGGATAAACACGTCGTCTTAAGGCACCATTGGTCGCTGGAAATTCGATACTTCATTGATCTTTACCAATACTCTAATCAAAACTCTCTATTGGGAACTATGTCGTACCATCTGCACGTGTTCACCGTCTAATCTCGCCATTTTCGGGAATAAAATCAAATCCCTGAATACTCCTTCTGACAGTTTCTCTGTTAACCTTTGCACTTAGTTCTGTGTAACAAAAGATGGTACGTTGTTGCAGAATTGCTATTTGTTTGTATTGTTCACCATAGTACCGCAAATACTACTGCCTAATAGTACATTTTATCAACATCGTTAATAGGAAAAAGAATATAAGCGCTATGGATCTTGTGTGCGTTATCACATGGTTTTACTTTCAAATTTGGCGTTTGGCTACTCGGCATCACATGAAAGACCTCAGCGTACAGAACTCTGACACCTGTAATGTGTATCTGTATCTTCACCCGCAAACCACTGTATGGTCTGTGTTGGAGGTTACCTAAGAATCGCCTCTTTCCTCCTTTCCCTGTACCATTTGCGGATTGTGCGCAAGATGAAAGACTATCGCTACCGCTCTTCATACACCCGAATTCCTGTAAGTTTACCTTCATGGTCGTCGGTATAAGTTGGAGAAAACAACGTAGCCTCCGCTTTACGTGGCAGCAGTGCTACACAGAGCACACTGAGGCTGGCGGTTGTCCAAGTCAGTTACCGCTACGGCAGCCATCACATGTGATTTTGGCGAGCAATATGTTCTATTTAAATTAGGTAATGAGCTCGATTTCCGTGACAGTTTATTTGTGGAATTTTCATGTACGTTTGAATATTAGAAGATGTTTCTTATATTTTTGGCAGCGTTCCCCGTAATTGCAAGTTCCCCACATGACATGCAGTGACTATCCCTTGTTTCTAAAGACAACATCCTCATGAACAGTGAGTGGAAATAGGAAAGAGAAACGTTATTTTGAATCCCGCTAAACATAGCAATTTTGAAATGGGTGACACAAGCGCATGCGCCTGAGATCGACACAGCCCTATAGAGCTGGCGACGTCGTGACCGGCCGGTAGTTCGCTGTTAACGTGATGGCATAGACATTCTAGTTGACTCAGCTTGTGTTCTCGGTACGTCTCTGATTTCTTTTTCCATAGTCATTTTCTAATCTTCAACACCGTCGTCTTCCATTAGCACTTGTGATTTTACTCGAAATATGATCAGTGAGCTGGCTACCTCACTACATCCCTAGTTGTCCGCGGGACACAACACTTATGACATGTGAACCACACTACTCATGTGTGTTGGGACACTTGCTGCTCGCGTTATACATTTATGACCTTCAGACAATATAAAGAGTAACATCAAACTTTTCGCAAATGATGTGTTACTTTATAATGAAGTACTGTCTCAAAAAAGATGCACATATTTTCAGTCGTATCTTGATAAGATTTCAAAGTGGTGAAAAGATGGGCAATTACCTTAAAATGTTCCTTAGTGTAAAGTCTGCACTTAACAAACCAGTAAAAACATAGTATGCTATGATTACAATATCAACGACTTACAAATGGAATCAGTCGACTTATACTGATTGTAAATAGGCTGTTTAGGTTTGTATGTTGGTAACGCCACGTATATACGAAAATCACTTACTGTGCTGTTTGCAGTCGGTGGCTGGTTGGACTCATTGTTGGAATATTCGCTTGAGTAGTATTGAGCGGTTGGATGTGAGCCGCCAGCAGCGGACGATCTGGACGTGTGTCCGCCAGAAAAAGGAAATTTGTAAAGATGGATGTCATGAATTGATCAGTTTAATAAGCCACGGCTGCAAAATACTAACACGAATTCTTCACAGACGAATAGAAAAACTGGTAAAAGCCGACCTTGGTGAAGATCAGTTTGGATTCCGTAGAAATGTTGGAACACGTGAGGCAATACAGACCTTACGACTTATCTTAGAAAATAGATTAAGGAAAGGCAAACCTACGTTTCTAGCATTTGTAGACTTAGAGAAAGCTCTTGACAATGTTGACTGGAATACTTTCTTTCAAATTCTGAAGGTGGCAGGGGTAAAATACGGGGAGTGAAAGGCCATTTACAATTTGTATAGAAACCAGATGGCAATTACAAGGGTCGAGGGGTATGCAAGGGAAGCAGTGGTTGGCAAGGGAGTGAGACAGGGTTGTAGCCTACCCCGATGTTATTGGTTCAAATGACTCTGAGCACTATGCGACTTAACTTCTGAGGTCATCAGTCGCCTAGAACTTAGAATTAATTAAACCTAAGTAACCCAAGGACATCACACACATCCATGCCCGAGGCAGGATTCGAACCTGCTCCAGACTGTAGAGCCTAGAACCGCTTGGCCACTCCGGCCGGCCCCGATGTTATTCAATCTGTGTATTGAGCAAGCAGTAAAGGAAACAAAAGAAAAATTCGGAGTAGGAATTAAAATCCATGGAGAAGAAATTAAAACTTTGAGGTTCGCCGATAACATTGTAATTCTGTCAGAGACAGCAAAGGACGGAATGGACAGTGTCTTGAAAGGAGGATATAAGATGAACATCAACAAAAGCAAAATGAGGATAATGAAATGTAGTCGAATTAAATCGGGCGATGCTGAGGGTATTAGATTAGGGTATAAAATGCTTGAAGTAGTAAAGGAGTTTTGCTATTTGGGGAGCAAAATAACGAATGATGGTAGAAATAGAGAGGATATAAAATGTAGACTGGAAATGGCAAGGAAAGCGTTTCTGAAGAAGAGAAATTCGTTAACGTCGAGTATAGATTTTAGTGTCAGGAAGTCGTTTCTGAAAGTATTTGTATGGAGTGTAGTTATGTGTGGAAGTGAAACGTGGACGATAAATAGTTTAGACAAAAAGAGAATAAAAGCTTTCGAAATGTGGTGCTACAGAAGGATGCTGAAGATTAGATGGGTAGATCACATAACTAATGAGGAGGTACTGAATAGAACTGGGGAGAACAGAAATTTGTGGCACAACTTGACTAGAAGAAGGGATCGGTTGGTAGGGCATATTCTGAGGCATCAAGGGATCACCAGTTTAATACTGGAGGGCAGCGTGAAGGGTAAAAATCGTAGAGGGAGACCAAGAGATGAATACACTAAACAGATTCAGAAGATTTAGAAGGATATAGGCTGCAGGAGGTACTGGTAGATGAAGAAGCTTGCACTGGATAGAGTAGAATGGAGATCAGCATCAACCCAGTTTCTGGACTGAAGACCACAGCAACAACAACATATATATATATATATATATATATATATATATATATATATATATATATATATGACTTTTGAACATTATTAAGGTAAATACATTGTTTGTTCTCTATCAAAATCTTTCATTTGCTAACTATGCTTATCAGTAGTCAGTATTTTCAGTAGTTAGAATCGTTTATTTAGCTGGCAGTATTGGCGCTCGCTGTATTGCAGTAGTTCGAGTAACGAAGATTTTTGGGAGGTAAGTGATTCATGAAAGGTATAGGTTATTGTTAGTCAGGGCCATTTTTTATAGGGATTATTGATATTCAGATTGCGTCGCGCTAAAAATATTGTGTGTCAGTTTAGTGATGATCAGAATAAGCAAAGAGAAAACTGTCTGTGTACGTTGAGGTTTGCTCAGCTGTTTGAAAATCAAATAACGTATAAGTTTACCAGCACAGTCATTAATAATTTTTCTAAGGGGACGTTTCAAAATACCTGGGTGCAACAATTCGTAAGGATATGAGATGGAACGATGATAGAGCATCAGTAATAGATAAAGCGGGTGGTAGCCTTCGGTTCATTTAAATGAAATGAAAGTGTGGCATTGGCGGCCGGGATGCCTCATCCGTGGACGTTCGGCCGCCAGGTTGCACGTTTTATTTGAGATGACGCCACAATGGGCGACTTGCACGTCGGTGATGATGAAATGATAACACCACAGAACCCAATCCACGAGAGGAGAAAATTTCCAACTCGGCACATAAACACTCTTTTATTTTTTATTATTAATCTCATTTTTTTCGTCATGGTTCATTGCATTTGTTCGTGGCGGACATCCCATGACACCCGTTCAAGTTCATCGTTGATCAAGTCACTTAGTTTTTTGTTACAGAGGGCAACTTTCCCTCTTTTTTTTTAATCTCATTTTGTTCGTTTTCTTTTTTTAGTTCGTTTCATCTGCTCGGGGCGGACGTCGTAAGACACCCGTTTCAGTTCGTCGTTTATACCTTAACTCAGTTTTTTATTGCAGAGGGCTGCTAACCCTCTGACCGAACACGCTGAGCTACGGCGCTGGCGCCATCAGCTAAACAGGCGGATACATCCGTCCATTGGTAGACCGCTATGGAAATCAGTCTGCGAAGGAGATTGCTTACAAAACACTCGTTCGACTCATCCTAGATCATTGCTCTAGGGTATGAGACCCGTACCAAGCAGGACTAACAGGAGATACTGAACGTGTACAAAATAGGGCAGGGTACAAGTCTGTCTGACCCACGAGGGAGTGTCACGGAGATGCTAAGAAGCTGAACTCGCAGACGCTTGAGACACATGAAAACTATCCCGAGAAAGTCTCCTTATCAAGTTTCAAGAACCACTTTTAAGTAAAGAACGTAACGTTGTACTACAGGCCCCTGCGTGTTGGTCCCGTAGGGATCACGAGGACAAGGTTAAACTAACTGCAGCGCACGGGAAAAAGCCGTAAAACTGGTGCAATGGAAAGTACCCTTGCCATGTACTTCAGTGTTTTCCAGAGTATGGGTGTAGACGTAGTATACGATCAGATTGTTGGTCACAAATCAGAAAGAGGAAAAAATAAAACTAGGCCGGAAATATTTAAAAGGCTGACGCGGAGTTGACCCTCGCTAATGCACAGGAGATCTACGCATCACAGAAAACACTCAAACCGTTATTTCGGTGCGCCTATAGGTTGCTGTTACATGTATGCACATGCGCATCTCCAGCATGTTCTGTCGCGAGTACTTCGCTATGTCACTATTCTCGAGTATTCTGTTAAGCAGAACGTATGCGGGGCAGTTTAGGCAAGAGTTTGAGTTTTGCCAAAACCTCCAGGAAAATCTAAAATGCAGGACTTAGTGCCAAAATGTCGCAAACGGACTCTGTGGCGAATAAAAAGCATACTTACTGTAATGAGATCGAACGCCAGAAAACATTGCTCGAGTAAAGGAAAGCCTGTTACGAAGTCTGTCAAAATGTCAACGCCGTTTATATTTGTAAGTGGGGGTTAAGGAGGTTGCCGTGCCGAAATATTGCCAAAAATTTGTTATTGTGAATGAGTTAAGACGTCCACGCGAACTATTGAATATTGGATTGAGTCAGAGGTGTATTAGTGAAGTGGAATCAGGACGTTTGTATCAAGTTTTTCATTTCTTAAGATGAGGCCTGGTTCTGTCTGGCAGACTATGTGAACTAACGGGCCATGCACCATTATTCAAGCTGACCATTGTGGCCGAGCGGTTCTAGGCGTTTCAGTCTGGAACCGCGCGACCGCTACGGTCGCAGGTTCGAATCCTGCCTCGGGCATGGATGTGTGTGATGTCCTTAGGTTAGTTAGGTTTAAGTAGTTCTAAGTTCTAGGGGACTGACGACATCAGATGTTAAGTCCTATAGTGCCCAGAGCCATTTGAACCATTTGAACCATTATGAATCAGAAAATCCCCACCAACATTTTGCATAATCTCAAGATTGGTTTATAGTACGCAAAGCCTCGCGTCGGCACCGTAACGCGATTCTTTCACCCAACTGTCAATCCCAACTGGTACATCCAGAAACGGTTTAATCCATATGTGATACCTCACAGAATATGGTCGTAGACCTCGTTACGAGAGCATTAGCTGTTCGTTGAGGCGAAGACAATCAGCAGAAGCAGTGCAATCTCCTGGCCTCCATCTGGAGTTCGATTTTGACTTGCTAAGGGGGCACATGTTGACTGTGACAGTCATCCGCGAACATTTTATAAAGTATGTATTGCCATTTTGATGCCTGGTACTAAGATCAGGCACTTTTCACTGCAGCCTCAGTAGGCCAGGCTTGAGAGTGAATCATTGGTTCGAAACCACTCGCCAAACATATGTACTGCAGCTCTGACACATTTGTTAAAAAGCGTTTCATGAAATATTAAAAAAATTGCTGGTCCTGTGTCAACGAAGTGTTGAAACTGAAAAAAATCCAGTTTGTTTCATAATCCTCTGACTAAATAGAATAGTTTGATACACATCACTATAACATTCTGTTTTGTTTATTTTGGTATTTACGCAGTGGTTTTATGTATTATAAACAGGATTTGTATGCGAAGAGATCCGACAATTTGTGAGAGACTCGGAATGTCATTTTGACAAACAAGTGGCCATCAGCACAACTTAAATTGCATGAAACTTAATTTGACTCAGCCATAATTTGACGTATGGCTTTTATGGCGCCATGGAAACGACGTGACAAGCCCCTTTAATAACAAGAGCAGTCTCAGTTGAAGATTAGTACTTGTGTGCACAGTTGTCTAGTGTCTACAGTTAGATAGGCCCGTGATTCTGGTTTTTGGGTTTCATTAAATAATACGTTGGCAACGCTAATCAAGTCAGGTGCCTGATGTATTTGGTTTTGGACAGAACAATAAGAAACGAACAATATTCAAAGTTTTAATTTGTTATTTGTAAAGGTAGGTCGTTTCTAGCATAAAACGATCACAAGATATGAAAGGGGATTGGGAATTTGAATATACGCTGATGGGAGTTTCGTTTTTTGTAAATTAAACAGCGAAACACAGGTACTGCTCAAAATTTATGAGGAAAATACTGTTTTATTCCGACCGAAGTTACGTTAAGATATAACCTTATACTATAACTAGATACATACTCCGCAAGCCACCACACAGTGCGTGGCGTAGGGAAGCTTGCACTCACCCTAGCCATTCCCTTTCCTGTTCCACTCGTAAATGGCATGAGTGAAAAATGACCGAGTTTATGCTACCATACGAGCCCTTTTTCTCTTATCTGGTCTTAACGGTGGCGCTGGAACATAGCGGTAACAAATCTAGCAGCACGCCTCTGAGCTACTGCGATGTCTCCCTTTAATTCGACCCGGTGGAGATCCCTAACTATTGAACAGTATTCTAGAATGTGTTGCATTAGTGGTCTGTACGTGGTCTCCTTTACAGATGAGCTTCACTTAAGTACCCGTGTTAGTCGACCATTCATTCGCCTATCTCTTTGTGCTCACGAAGTAATGAGAACTATCGAAAGGAAATGTCAGATTGATCCCATATATTTAGATTTCAAGATGACTTTTGACACTGTTCCTCACAAGCGACTTCTAGTTCAATTGCGTGCATATGGAGTACCGCCTGAGTTGTGTGACTGGATTCTTAAATCCCCGTCAGATAGGTCACAGTTCGTAGTAATTGGCGGAGAATCATAGAATAAAACAGAAACAACAACTAGTGTCCCCAAAGGAACTGTTAAACGCCTTCTGCTGTTCGTCATCTATATAAATGATGTAGGAGACACCCTGAGCAGCCTGTTAGATTGTTTTCAGATGATGCTATAATTTACTGTTTCGTAAATTCATCCGATGATCAAAAGCAATTGCAAAATGATTTGGACAACATATCTGCATGATGTGAAAACTGGCAGTTGACTCCAAATCATGAAAATGCAAGTGAGCGTTTGGCGTCATTGGCCGGGAGGCCCCTTGCGGGGCAGGTCAGGCCGCCTAGGTGCAGATCTTAATACATCGGGGCGGACACTCTAAATAATGAAAAGAGTGAAGTCATCCTCGTGAATATGAAAGCAACTCCGGTAAATTTCCGTTACACGATAAACCACACGCAACGCTGTAAGTTCAGCTAAATACTTCGATATACAATTACGGATAACTTAAATTGGAACTATCGTATAATGTTGCGGGGAAAGCAAGTCTAAGCCTGAGATTTATTGGCAGAAGACTTACTAAACAGACTGCTTACACAAAGCTCTGCAGACCTCTTCTGAAATACTGTTCTGCCGCGTGGGATCCGCGACGGATCGGACTGACGGAGGCATCTAAAGAGTTCAAAAACAGGTAGCTCGTTTTGTATTGTCGTGAAATAGGAGAGAGAGAGCCTTGGACAAGATACGTCAATTGGTGAAGCAATAATTAAAACAAAGGCGTTTTCCGGATGGATCTTCTCGTGAAATTTCAGTCACCAACTTTCTCCTCCGATTGCAAACGTATTCTGTTGGCACCCGCGTAAATAGTGAGAAATGGCTCTGAGCACTAAGGGACTCAACATCTTAGGTCATAAGTCCCCTAGAACTTAGAACTATTTAAACCTAACTAACCTAAGGACATCACACACACCCATGCCCGAGGCAGGATTCGAACCTGCGACCGTAGCAGTCCCGCGGTTCCGGACTGCAGCGCCAGAACCGCTAGACCACCGCGGCCGGCAGTGAGAAATGAACATCACGATTAAATAAGAGAAATCAGAACTCTCACAGAAAGATTTAATAATTTGTTTTTCCCGTGCGCAGTTAGAGAGTGGAAAGGTAGAGGAATAGCTTTAAGGCGATTCGATGAATCCTCTGTCAGCCCTTAATTGCAGAGAAATCATGTAGATGTACCTCATTTCCGGAAAATCCTTTAAGTTTATTAATAATCGCACTACAACGTATTTCCTCGCTGCACTTCCCTCTACTATTTGCATGTCTACGCGTATGTATGTGTAGCGGTTCTTGGTGGAATACCCCCTTCGGGACTGCAGGCACCTGCTAAACGGCAGCGCCGTGACTCACCCGCTACTGGAGCGCCGCCGGAGAGACGCACGCCTGGAGGCTGC
This sequence comes from Schistocerca cancellata, assembly GCF_023864275.1. Classification (NCBI taxonomy): domain Eukaryota; kingdom Metazoa; phylum Arthropoda; class Insecta; order Orthoptera; family Acrididae; genus Schistocerca; species Schistocerca cancellata. The sequence goes on from NC_064626.1 coordinate 881,745,391, forward strand.
TGGAGCGGAGTGTGGGCCCTTCAGCTGAGACCTGCGCCACGCCGCCTGCTGTCCAGCCGCGGCCGCAGACGCCTCGCAGCCGATTGGTCGCGCGTGGCCGGCTGCAGGCGCCGCACCACTTCTGGGAGACGCCTCTCCCTTCTCACAGCCAACACGCCCCCCAGCGCAACGAGCGACAAGCTGCGTTTGTTGAGACGTCCTCTCACGGGACGTGAAAATGCACGTGGACGAGGTGCTGGTGACGTCACAGCGTTGAATTCAATCTTCCATTACACTGAGGAGCTTGAAATAAAGATTGTCGCATGTCAGATTTTTGCTTCGTGGAGAGGAACGTGGCCAATGAAATGCAGCGTCATGTTATGTTTCAAGCAGAACGTAGGAGACACCATACTGTACGGCGTTAAAGATCGTGTTTACTGTGTTTTCTCTCATAGAGCACGTGGTATGAACATAGGCGGTTTAAAAGTATCAGAAAATTGAGAACCTCTCGAAAATGCTTCGTTTTAGCTACTATTTATTATAATAAAATGACAGGACTACATATCGATAGGTAAAGTATACCTGTAGCTGCCGTTTTTAGTGTTGTAACTAGTGTGCTGCGAAAGTATACCGTTTCAATGCTACACCACATTGATGATCTACTATAAAAAGTGCGTCTTTATGGTCCAATTTGCATATTAAATATCAGATAATGGCATTTGTATATACAATCTTGGCCGATATTTTCATTAATTTGCTGGAAGAAAAATTCTTCAATAATTTTTCAGTCGCTGATCTGGGTATTTTGTCAATTGAAGCGTTCTGCACAATTGGGACTACTTTTCGAACCTTTTCTATCCGTATAAATACGTTTGTTTGTCATTTTCAAGCACTCTTCTTTTACTTCATATAAAAAAAAAACAAGCGAAATGACAAGTTAAGCAGACGCGAGACGAGCACGTCCTTTCAGATTGTTTACCATAGACAAATCATGTTATAGAGAAGTGTCTTGTCAAGAAAAATGTTTTTTTGGTGTGCTAATAACCTCTGTGTCACCATACAACATTACTAGACCCCCATTCCGTCGTTAACTGTACTACGTCGATTGCATTCGAGCGCTCGGATGCGCCAGAACTCCAGGCAATAAATCGCGGTTTTAACATATTTTAACATTTATGGATAACTTTGCATGAATGAATCTTAAAAATAGACTCTCTTAGTATTATTTTAAGCCAGTTAAAAAAGGTTCGGCTACCCGGTCTACGCCCTTAAAGCTGGTTCTTGAAACTTGGTAATTAAATCTCCTCGCGACAGTTCTTATCACTCGTCGAACTTCTCCCATTTCAGCTTCCTCATCAGCTGCGCGACACTCTCCCATTGGTCAGACACACACGTGATCATTCGTGCTGCCCGTTTTTTTCTTCATATGTTATATGTGATGCGGATCCCACACACCTGAACAATTATCTAGGATGGATTGCACGAGACTTTTGTAATCAGTAAGCCTTGCAGAATCATTTTCCTAATATTCTACCACTGAACCAAAGTCTACCACCTCCTTTACCCCCTACGACTACGACTACAATATTAATGAATAAGATTCATTGATATTGCTGTCGTAGGATATTACTTTTTTTCGTTTTATGACGTGCACAGTTTTACATTAATGAAAATTTAAAGCAAGTTTCTAATCTTTCTATCACTGTGAAATGTTTTAATAACCGACTTAATAAATGTGCAGCCTTTTCCACAGACTACTTAACGAAGGGAAATTGATAATTAATGCAACATACTTTTTTCTCCGCCAATTTCGACTGAAAAATTGCGGAATTTGTTGTGGGACATTGTAGAATATTCTCACTTCAGCTGCTGTAGTTTCATGAAATTCCGATTGGTGGCGGCGCTATACATAGCCTTCACACTGGTGTGTGTAGCGTAGGTGCGTTCCAAGCAGAGAGCTGTCATTTTGTTTCTTTCGGCGAAACACGAGAGAGGTGCTTGCAGAATACGGAGACCTGACAGTAAACAAAATCACGCTGAGTCGTTGGGAGAGAGGTCTGTCATCACTGCAACAAGGTTGCGCAAACCTGTGCGATTTCCAGCGTGCCGGTCGGTCGGACACAGCTCTAACTCCTGCAATGTTGGAACGTGCGGACACTCTCAATCGATGTGCAGACGAATTTGTCCGTCTTCATGACATCGCAAGGCTTCACGCAACTTTGCACACGCCAGAGGAAAACATAAAACTTCTTTCAACTGTTCTTCCTCATCTACTCTGCAGGCCGGATCTCGCACATTCTGACTGCCATCTGTTTGGCCCAATGAAGGATGCCCTTCGCGGGAAGCGGTACGTGGATGATGGGGACGTTACTGATACAGTAAGACGTTGGCTCCGACGTCGACCAGTAGAACGGTAGCATGCGGACATAAAGGCCCTCCCAAAAAAATGGCTCTGAGCACTATGAGACTTAACTTTTGAGGTCATCAGTCCCCTAGAACTTAGAACTAATTAAACCTAACTAACCTAAGGACATCACACACATCCATGCCCGAGGCAGGATTCGAATCTGCGACCGTAGCGGTCGCTCGGTTCCAGACTGTAGCGCCTAGAACCGCACGGTCACTCCGGCCGGCGGCTATTTACAATTTGTACAGAAACCAGATGGCAGTTATAAGACTCGAGGGGCATGAAAGGGAAGCAGTGGTTGGGAAAGGAGTGAGATAAGGTTGTAGCCTATCCCCGATGTAATTCAGTCTGTATATTGAGCAAGCAGTGAAGGAAACAAAAGAAGAATTCGGAGCAGGAATTAAAATCCATGGAGAAGAAATTGAAACTTTGAGGTTCGCCGATGACATTGTAATTCTATCAGAGACAGCAAAGGACCTGGAAGACCAGCTGAACGGAATGGACAGTCTCTTGAAAGGAGGATATAAGAAGAACATCAACAAAATCAAAACAAGGATAATGGGATGTAGTCGAATTAAGTCGGGTGATGCTGAGGAAATTAGATTAGGAAGTGAGACACTTTAAGTAGTATCCGAGTTTTGCTATTTGGGGAGCAAAATAACTGATGATGGTCGAAGTAGAGAGGATATAAAATGTAGACTGACAATGGCAAGGAAAGCGTTTCTGAAGAAGATAAATTTGTTAACATCGAGTATAGATTTAAGTGTAAGGAAGTCGTTTCTGAAAGTATTTGTATGGAGTGTAGCCATGTATGGAAGTGAAACATGGACGATAAATAGTTTGGACAAGAAGATAATAGAAGCTTTCGAAATGTGGTGCTATAGAAGATTAGATGGGTAGATCATACAACTAATCGGGAGGTATTGAATAGAATTGGGGAGAAGAGAAAATTTCTGGCACAACTTGACTAGAAGAAGGGATCGGTTTGTAAGACGTGTTCTGAGGCATCGAGGGATCACCAATTTAGTATTGGAGGGCAGCGTGCAGGGTAAAAATCGGACAGGGAGACCAAGAGATAAATACACTAAACAGATTAAGAAGGATGTAGGTTGCAGAGGGTACTGGGAGATGAAGAAGCTTGCACAGGATAGAGCAGCGTGGAGAGCTGCATCAAACCAGTCTCTGGACTGAAGACAACAACATCAACACTGGCAATATCAGATTGGCGAGAAGTGCGAATTGGTACAAACCGCAGTCTTAAATTTTATGAGGGTTTAGTAATCTAGGGTAATACTGTCTGCAAGGTACTGATATACAGTATGAACAGCAAGGGTCGCAACACACTTCTGTCAGGCACACCGTGATATACCTCTACCTCTTTCGATGACTCCATATCCAAAATGACGTGTTGCGTCCTGCCTACCTGTGAATCGTTAATCCTGTCACAAATTTCGCTTGATACTCTATATGATCCAATCAGGTAATAGGAGTATGTATGGTACTGAATCAAATGCTTTTCGGAAGTCAAGAAACCGGAAGTCAAGAAACACTGCAGTTACCTAACTTCCATGCTCCATGGCTTTCAGTATGTTAGATGAGAAAAGAGCGAGTTACTTTTCACGTGATCGATGTTTTCAGTATCCTAAGGGTGGGGTGGAGGAGGTCATGTGTTCAAGATGCCTCATTACATTTAAGCTCGTTACATGTTCTACCACAAAAGAACGGTAAGCATATCTGAAGGTAGTTTTGTGAATTACTTTTGCCACAGTTCTTGTGGACGGGTTTAACGTAGGCTTTCTTCTGACAACTGGGCAACTGTTTTTGTTCTAGGTATTTACGGCATATAAAATGGTTAAAAGAGGGGCTGAGTCAGCTTTCTTAGACAATTCAGTTGCTTCCTCCAGCAGAAGCACCTCCTCAAAATGTGACGCATGGAAATATAGGCATATGTGACAGGTGCATGATGGAGTGTAGACTTCTGGGTGTAAGAAGCACTGCAGCCACTTTCGGACAGCGATCCTGAGAACAAATTTTACTATTATTAACATGAATTTATTAATTTCAATGACAGTATTTTGCATAGATTTAATCTGCAGATAGATAGAATTACAAAGTTTCGAACGACTCAGATTCCGTACTAATATCCTAATGATAGTTCAATAAACCATAAACACAGCTCTCTCGTTTTGTCAAAACCAGCTGCGAAGTACAAAACAAAAAAGTACGTAATTGTGCATACAATTTTAGTTTAGAATTGTACATAAAGAGAGACAAAATATATGGGACAATCAAATAGCCCGATGGTTTAAATGCACTGCTACCGCAGTTAATACAACTTATCTTCACTGCAAAGAATAATACGGCATTTTTCCTCACACGCGATTTAAATAGAAAACCTGTTCATTGTTGGGCCGGCCGAGGTGGCCGAGTCGTTCTAGGCGCTACAGTATGGAACCGCGCGACCGCTACGGTCGCAGGTTCGAATCCTGTCTCGGACATGAATGTGTGTGACGTCCTTAAGTTGGATAGGTTTAAGTAGTTGTAAGTTCTAGGGGACTGATGACCTCAGCAGTTAAGTCCCATAGTGCTCAGAGCCATTTGAACCATTTTTTTGTTCATTGTTGTTTACGTAAACATATAGCTGTTTTTTATTTCTTTATTGGATTTCAATTTCCCCCCACTCTCTACCTTACCCCCCACTCAACCACCACGAGAGAGAGGGGGGGCTGGTAGCAGCGTAATATGCTGCTCTACAGCCTACAGAAAAGTTAAAAAACATAATGAGAATATAAACAAACAAGAAAAACAGGCGATAAAACGGTAACATTGTAAAAAACAGTAAAACATGTAGCCGTTGGCTGTCTGCATGTTTATTGGAGTATCGTGTAAAAACGCTGAAGGAAATCGTTCAAGAGATTTCTGGGAACAACGTTAAACAACGACTTGTCTTTATTTCGAAGTATAACAGAATATAGGGTGTCCACAAACTTCCATTTTCAAAAGGCTGTAGGAAGACAACCACTACTCAGACTGACGTCAACTTTGAACAGCATATTATTGACGCAAGGGGAAGCGTCATGTAACAAAAAGAAACTGATCAATAGATGGCTCTGTAAGCGTCAGAAAAAGCATACCAATAGAGGCGCGACAGGCGGCTGTTCCTCAGTTTGCGTCGGACACGCTCATCATGACTGTCTCCACGAAGGATCATACGCAGCTGATAAAGCTCTTCTACAAAACGGTGACTGAGCACCTGCAGCCGAATTGAAGGGTGTGAAGAAAGTCACTGGTCCGATGTCTGCTAAGGGTTTGGAGAAAATCACTGCAAAATTCGAAAAGACAGGTTCTTTTGAAGTGCAATATGGCAAATCGGACAGGAGTCGACCCGACCTCTGTCGAAGATGTAGCCACAGCACTGCAGGAGTCAAGCGGTGGTGTGAAACATGCAGTGCACTGGAAATTGTCCGAACGTTGGGCATGCCTGCGGTGCATAAAAACCTACGAAACACCATGCGTTGCTATCCATACAAAATCACTCAAATTCAGGTGTTGCTTCCTGCTGACCTGGTAGCAAGACAAACGTTCGCTCTGGAATTTCTTTTTCGAATGGAAGTGTACAATGAATCGCCATGGAACATTTGTGGACTGACGAAGCCTATTTCCATCTTCCAGAATAAGCCAACACGCAGAATCACAGAATATGGACGACAAGAATCCACACGCTCATCAACCGGTACCGTTTCATTCTGAAAAGGTGACTGTGTGGAGCGAGTGGATCGTGTCGTTTAACGTAGCGCAGTATTCTTTCGAGGAGTTGGGACCTGCGGCTCCCGTTATCTGTATGATTTTTATTGGATCCTGTTTTGCGAAGTTCCTGATTTGTGTTTTGTCTTCATTTTCTGAGATGTCTCGTTGCTGTGGTCAAGACTGTTTTGTAATGTATTGACGGATAGAATATGTTTCTAATTTCTTGAGAGTGTAATCCGGTAACCGGTGTTATTCGCCGATCTGTGGTCTTATGTCTGTTATCCGTGTAGGAGGTCAGGTCATATTGTACTAGGCCTCCAATGTAACCGCTGGTCAAGAGAGCGGATGGTTTCATTGTTTGATCGTGCCCAATTTTCATAGAAAGAACGGCCTTCACTTCCGAGGCAGCACTTCAGCAAGATCACGCAGTTGCTGTACTGGATAATCTCTCGGAAGGTGCATCGCTGCTCTAAGTACTCTATTTTGAAGACTCTGTTGTCTGTTACTGTGGGTATCCGCAGCATTTCCCCATTTCTCCACACTATAGCCGCGTATTCCATAAGCGGCCGGATGAGGCACTTCTAAAGAGTAATACCAAGGTGCGGTGGAAGCACTGAAATTGCGATTCCCAGATACCTTGGTGTGTCTTTCCACTCTACTGGGCTTCCGCGGATGACAACTGGTGGCATTGCAGCTGGTATACTTCGGAGTGTGATGATGATGATGGCTTGTGTCTGTGCAGCATTGAAGACTAATCTCAAGGTTGTCGCCCATTCAGACAGATCATCCACCGATTGCTGGAGTCGACGGTTCATCAGACGCGACGCTGTGAAGAGCGCCTTATCATTGGCATACAGTGCAAGGTGGACTCTAGGTTGATCCGACGTGTACAATACGTACAGCGGAGGACCAAGTAATGAGGCTTGTGGGACGCCAGCCTGGATTTGGCGTCTGGTAGAGATGCCCCCAAGAAGGCACCTTATGAACTTTGGCAGCGGACGCGACCGAGAACGCGGAGCCTGTTGTGCTCTGTGTGGCAGTTGTCGGCGCACGAGCTCATGTTTGACAGTGACAGATAAGAGGGGGTGGCAGCGAGACACGTGCTGGCTGGGCGCGGTCGCCCACAGCGGCAGCAGCTTTGCAGTTCGTCCGCTAGATGTCGGCGCTGTTGGAGCGCTGCTGTTGGAGCGGACACCATGTACGAGAAATTCTGATGCTAGCAGACGACTAACTCACTCTTAAAGCACATGGCCGGTATTGCCAGGGTTCGAAAGTCTTTTATGAGGAGGGATGGTGGAAACGACCTCCATGACAGACTAAAGGATATTGATAAAGACTGAAAATCAGTTATGTTCTAATAAGATGTGAACCCAGTAAGACACTGGAAAGCCAGTAGCGAGTAGGAGGATGTAAGTGCGCCCTCGATACGATGAATAGTTTTTAAATTATTCCATCTTAAACAAATTCTAAACTGTATGTCAATGACCTCATAGAGACCTATCAGAGAATTAAACCAAAACTGTGATAAACATTAACATTTTTTAACTATGGGCGGTAGTGTGTATTCCGTGCTGAAAAATCGGCAAATTTAGTCACATGATTAATAAATATCGCAAATGTAGCGGCAGCATTAAAGCAGAACAACAGTTAAAGTCGAAATAGGTTCATAATTAACTGTTTATATTTGTTAACAATAATATCACCAAAAACATTTTTCACGTTAAAAGTGTAATTTATGCGAAAACTAGTGTGTTACTAAAAATATAATTTCAGCACTGAAAAGCTGATAAAATTTGGAAGTGATTTTATATATAACACATCTGTATACCAATAGATAATACTTTTTGCATGATCAGGAACCAAATCCGCTTGAGTGACTCATGTGACCTATAAATACCGGGCCGCCTTCTAGGCTCAGGCAGAATGGTTCGAGCAGCACTCGTGAGCAGTCTGTGAGAATTGGATGGGCAGTGAGTTGGTCGTCTCGTGAAAGTACAGAGATTCTTCTGAGTGCCGAGTTGTGTGGACTTAGAAAATTTTCGCGCTTGTCGCCAGTGAATATTTAGTAATGTTTTCTACCTGTGGGCTTCAAGCATTTTTGCGTCTGAGAACGATTCCGAAATCTGAAATTTTACCGCCGATGTAGAGTGTGGATCGGACTTCATATTTTTGCCAATTAGTATCTGAGAGCTTTAACTACAACTGGAAGAAAGCTGGACTTAGGATTTTTCGAGGCTCTGGAGTAAGTGGGCATCTAGCTGAGGTGCTGCCTGGTTATTTACGTTACATTCACCCTTGGAAGTTGATTAAACTTGTTGCTTCCGGTCAGAAGGAAAATAAATCTAACTATTTCGTGAAATTGGTTCCTAGATGTTAACGCTACCAGATTTCATAATAATCCAATCTTTCATTGTGGCCCGTGATGTTGTGCTACTAACTAAAATAATTTGCACGGTAGTGCTGGGGACTCAGAGCTGTTTCAGTGATATATTGGTCACTGACTTTCAAGTGACATTTGTTCAGTTCAGTATTCTATTTCACGTTTACATTTTCAATTTAGCCAGTGCACGTTGGAAATAATGGACAGTGAGGTAGTCACAAACGCCACTAGTAAACGATATGAGCGCCTTTTGCCAACCGTTCAATAGCGTGGGTGTGTGGGTATGATCATCTTTAGGTAAAATTGCGCTCCTCCACACGTTGCACATCCAGTGAAGCGGCTGCTGCAGAGGCATTTTAGAAATGCTAGAATTATCAGCCGTCATTTTCCTACAGCCTGCCTCTCCAGATCACTTAATCTTAATCCGTATGACTTCTGGGGGGGGGGGGGGGAGGGGGACGGCGGTTATCTGAAAGATGTTGTCTTCAGTGCTCCTGTTACCCCCGAGACTTTCCTATCTGTTGTGGAACATGCGGTTTCCCAATTTCAGCTTGAGGCAGGTAACGGTGGACTGCATATTTAACGTGACTTGCGGCAGTCTCATGACAGTTGAAAACCTATGTGTTGCTTTTTATGCAATTTTTTGTTTTTCCTTATTGGTTTCCGATTCCCCCCGAAGGGGGCGGGCTGGCAGCAGTTTAGTACGCCGCTCTTCAGCCTACAGAATTTTAAAAATACAATAAGAAGACAATAATAATAAAAGCAGGCGATAAAAACTGTGACTTTTAAATTTTAAGAATGGCGGAAATTTGTGGAAGTTAAAATATAAAACAAGAGTTGGCCACGGTAATTAAAAAACACAGCAAGCAGAAAGTGAAAAAAAAAACACCATGAGACTATGGTTTCTGTTCGCTACACTTCGGAAAAGATTCACAACACCTAACACTTATTTGAAACACTGCACTAAAAAGCTGCTGGCATGGAGATGAGACACCACAGCGTAGGGCAGATGGGAGGGGGGGGGGGGGGGGAGAGGGCAGACCCAGACAGAGAAGGGGAAAAAAGGGAGAGGAGAGCAAAAAAGCAAGAGGGGGATGAGCTGATGGAGGGAGAGGGCCCTTGGGGATGGGGGCAAGGTGGATACGAGAGGGAGTGGGGAAAGGCAGAGGAGGGGATTGCAAAAGGACTCAGGGGAGAGAGGGGAGTCAAAGAGAGGGTAGGAAAACAGGATGGGAGGGAGGGGGGAAGGGGGAGCCCAGGAAAGGAACAGAGGTAGGGAGGGGGAGGTCAGGATCAGAGTTGATAGGAGGGATAAATGGAGGGAGAGAGGACATCATCCAGGAGGGGGAGTTGATGGAAACCACCTTGGGAAAGGAGATAAAGGGCATAGAGCTGGAAGGTAGGTGAGACACAATGGTGAACGTGCAGCTGTGGGTAGGGGTTGGAGAGGAGAAGAGCAAGCAGGGGATGGGGGGGGGGATCAAGTCTGCGGGAGGTGTAGAGAACTCGGATATCTTTGAGGAAAAGGAGCAGATGGGAGAAAGGAATCAGGTCACAGAGGATCTGTGAGGTGGATGGGAGGTGTATACAGAAGTCGAGGCGGAGTACATGGCGCTCAAGGATCTGGAGGGACTTGTCAATTGATCCTAAGTCACCAGTGTAGTTGTTTTGCCATTTTTCTGAGAAACAGGAGCTATTTAATGAGCGAGATTTTGCTAGGTCGCCAGAGGTCTCGCACTAGAACTTGAAGACATCATTTAGCTGATGGCAGTATGTAACAACGAGCCAAAAAATCGCATTTGTTCCATCATTGTATGACACTGTTTAGTGAGCCTGATTCACCAAGAAAATATTAAACTACCTACTGGTAGCGATGGGTACATGGAGCGCCGTGGGTAAAATATCTCAGCAGGTAAATGCCCCATGTCAAAGCTTTAAAAATACTGAGCAGTGTCCTATAAAATAGAATAAAACAGTAAAAGGTAATCACTATTATGAAATTTTGTATTTCTTCAGTATGACAATCCAAAGATGCCTAAACAAAAGCGAAAGGCGCAAACGGAAATAATAAATAAATTTTAACACTGCAAATTGTTTCTTCGTATCTGGTGAACTGGTGAATGCGTTACTGTCGATGGTTTCTGAGGTTTCTTATTCAACATGCAGACATTATCTCCCTAATGCTGTTCACATATGAGGCATCGTCCATCTGTGAGGTTACACTAACACACAAATATCATATTCTGAGCTGGTGTAAAAACCCGTATCATCCACGGAACATCACTGCCTGATGAAAAGGTTGGATTGTGGTGTGTGGTGCCAGCTTCGAGGATTATGGGCCCGTATGTACAAGAACAGACCACTGATAGCCTGCAGAACTCCCTGAGCCTATTACACACGAAAATAGCAACATTTATGAAGACACACTTCACAGAACGCGGCGTAATAGGTGAAAAGAGTGCAGTTATGAATCGATACTGGTAGGGGGTACTTTAAACATTTACTGCGAAGACTTTGTATATCTGTACATAATTTCCCAATCGTGTATTACCATCTTCCAGATTTATCGTTTCAAATGTTATGACTCATTACAGTAGTTCATTCTATTTGGATGGTATTGTAGTTGGATTGCTACAGGGCATCGTTTGGTGGTATAGAAGAAATGACTGTTCTATCGCTGTCTCGGGTCTAATCGAGGCTTACGGCCCTTATGCAGCAATATTGTACACTTGGAGCAGTGGAGAGAATTAATCTGGGTCAGTCAACACACGTTTCGAAGAAAATATACGGAGTAATCGTCATACGATACGTTTCGAGCACTGTACAGCGCCAACGTAAGAGTGCGTGGCCTCGCCACGACCACAGGCAGGACTTCGTCCTACACTAAGAAATCTCCGTGGCGACAGACGAGAAGAAATGGTTCAGTTACTAAACAAAAGACTGACTAACTATTAGGTCCATGTAAATACGCAACTCGGGAAATGTGGAAGCTAACCGTATAGTCACTTCGCACACGGCAGCTGCACGTTCAAAATACGGTCTACGAAAAGCTTGTTATTGAGGAGGGTGTATTACGTCAGTTAAATATCACTGAAAACCCGAAACAGAGCTAAACAAAGCTATAAAAATAGTGGCTGGTCGCTGTATTTCTTCAAGTAATTTCCTCAATTTTTGACGGAGACAAGTGTTCACATATTCCTTTGTCACAAACACGGCAGCACCATCGCTCGTACGAAACGTGATAGTAAATCTCGCCTTTTCACCCACGTCGTTTGTGATTTCTTAGTTTAGAAAAGAAGCCATGAGGAGTGTCAACCGGAAAATATGAAGAGGGAAATTGGGTCTCTTTCGCTGTTTATTCCATGCGGATGGGTAATCTTCAAGAAGTAGTTGATCCACACAATCAATACAGTTTAATATAATTAGGGCTACATGTAATTAGTAAGCAGATACACACTCATTCTCATAAATTAAGGATAATGCATGGTGAAACAACGCTCTGGTGGGCGGTTTACGGGTTTAAATCACCTCGGGGTATGACCATGCGGTGCAATTGACCTGCAGTCGTCGCACGGTGGCGCTCACAACAGTACACATACGCAGAGGTGTGTTGGTGCATGTCAGAGTACGGTGCAAAGAGTAAGTGTGCGGACGTTTTCAGACGTGCTAATGGTGACTGTGTGTTGAAAATGGCTCAAAGAACACATATTGATGATGATATGAGGTGTAGAATACTAGGGCGACTGGAGGCTGGTCAAACACAGCAGGTCGTAGCACAGCCTCTCCGTGTGCCACAGAGTGTGATCTCAAGATTATGGCAACGATACCAGCAGACAGGAAACGTGTCCAGGTGCTACAGTACGGGACGTCCACAGTGTACAACACCACAAGAAGACCGATATCTCACCATCAGTGCCCGCAGACGGCCACGGAGTACTGCTGGTAGCCTTGCTCGGGACCTTAAAGCAGCCAATGGAACAGTTGTCTCCAGACACACAACCTACAGACGACTGAACAGACATGGTTTATTCGCCCGGAGACCTGCAAGGTGCATTCCACTGACCCCTGGTCACAGGAGAGCCCTTAAAGCCAGGCGTCAAGAACACAGTACATGGTCATTGGAACAGTGGTCCCAGGTTATGTTCACGGACGAGTCCAGGTATAGTCTGAACACTGATTCTCGCCGGGTTTTCATCTGGTGTGAACCAGGAACCAGATACCAACCCCTTAATGTCCTTGAAAGGGACCTGTATGGAGGACGTGGTTTGATGGTGTGGAGTGGGATTATGATTGATGCACGTACACCCATACATGTCTTTGACAGAGAAACTGTAACAGGTCAGATGTATCGGGACGTCATTTAGCACCAGTATGCCCGCCTTTTCAGGGATGCAGCGGGTCCCACGTTCCTCCTGATGGATGATAACACACGGCCCCACCGGGCTGCCATCGTGGAGGACTACCTTGAAACAGAATATATCAGGCAAATAGAGTGGCCTGCCTGTTCTCCAGACCTAAACCCCATGGAGCACATCTGGGATGCTCTCGGTCGACGTATCGCTGCAGGTCTTCAAACCCCCACGACACTTCGGGAGCTCTGACAGGCACTGGTGCAAGAATGGAAGGCTATCCCCAGCAGCTGCTCGACCACCTGATCCAGAGTATGCCAACCCGTTGTGCGGCCTGTGTACGTGTGCATGGTGATCATATCCCATATTGATGTCGGGGTACATGCGCAGGAAACAGTGGCGTTTTGTAGCACATGTTTTTCGGGAGGGTTTTCTCAACTTATCACCAATACCGTGGACTTACAGTTCTGTGTCGTGTGTGTTCCCTATGTGCCTATGCTATTAGCGCCAGTTTTGTGTAGTGTCACGTTGTGTGGCACCACATTCTGCAGTTATCCTTAATTTATGAGCATGAGTGTAGCACAGTGGTAGGTTAAGATACATAATGGGGAATACTTTCTTTCTAGCAACCTATTAATACTCTCCAACGGTGAACTGCTAGTGTCACTTCGTAAGTGTAACTGTTTACAGCATTTGACTGGTTATTCCATGAGGAATTTTCTCTGTGATCCCGTTGTCCCAAGAGAGGGAGAGAGAAAACCCAGCACTAGTACATTCAAACAACACAAGTCATTCAAACAACAAGAAGAGCACAGTACACAGCGATTCGCCATCTATTTCATAAGGAGTGATCAAAAGGTTTCCGTTTGTGGGCGTTGCCGCAACGTACAATGCAGCGTAGCGTGTCTCCGTTGCCGGTATGTAATCATGGACATTTCGGCAAGAAATTGGAGTGGCATTCGTGCCTTTCCGAAGTGCGTGAGGTAAATGCGGAAACATGATAGCGAATTTATTACCGAATGGGTCCAAACACGACCAACCTCTTGTTATTCTTTTCTTAGTAGCCGAACGATAGATGCAGGTAGACACATCCATCGGAGAATGAAGAATATATGTTGGCAGCATGTATGTCGAAAACCACCGTATTGAATGGTGTGTCAGGGGATGCTGCTGCTACAGGAAGGTGCATTCCCCACATCGCAAACGTCGTAACGCAGAAGTTACAACAACCAAGGAGTGGATTTGTATCGTCGAGGAACTGAATGATTGATAGAAAGTTTCGACGGTTGTTTACAGATTCTTAGTGTTTGTGTAGTAAATTAGTGTCATGCGTCTGTGTCACTTTGAACTCTAGTGCAGAATTCAATAACAGTTACGTAGCTTTCCATAACGATGTGTAACTTACTTCTTGAAGTTTCCTCGTGTGCCATCCGATACTCCAGTTACTTTTAAGAACGTGTAGTTTCGCTATTTCATTTATTTATGATATGACGACCGGGTAAAATAGTGGACAACTATTTAATGGATTCATAGTTCTAAGTCCAGATTTCGAAACCAGTCAGAAGCTTCTGGAGACAAATTGTTAATGTCTTCCACTGTCTATTTAATATTTAATGTTATTCATTACGGATGTGAGGTAACAGTTGTTATTTTTTACGGTAACAATTGGTAGCAGTCAACCGTAATTTTTGTCTGATACAGACACAGGATAAGAGCATTGTCTCTCAATGTGCTTTGTTGAGTGTGTGTAGGACAAAAATTAGGGTTGAATGCTACCAACTATTACTGTCTTCCACTGTCCCTTTGAATACTCTGAAGCAATATTTAAATGTTACGTGATGTTCAGTTTGCTGTTCTTCGCCGCACTCACTCTCAGGGGACCATTCATGCAGCAAAGTCATTTCTGATCCGATTCAGTATGTACCAGTATCATCAGGTTGTAAGAAAACCTGCTGTTCACTCCCAGTGAATTTTAATTAGTTGGTGAAGCTGAAGGAAGTTTGCTCCTGACATTGATTGTTCGAGGCATCTCGCATATTGAAATGATTGTCCTGCAGGCTGATAGTTGTTCACCGCGATGGGTTTCTAAACCTCAGTTGCTGGACTTTTGATAACGAAATGTCTGGATGAATTGATAATTTTTAAAAAAATTCTTTTCTGCTTATTCAGCGCCCCGGCCCCGGATGAATCCTCCTGGAGGATTAACGACGGCGGCCCGATGTGCCGGCCAGCCTGGATGTGGTTTTTAGGCGATTTCCCACACCGTATTAGGTGAATACTGGGCTGGTCTCCCCGTCCCACCTCAGTTACACGACTCGCAGCTATTTGACACACATTCACAGTGTTTCACGATTTACACTAGACGCAGACAGCTGGGGTGCACTAATTCCGTCCTGGGGGGTATGGGGTGGCTGCAGGAAGGGCATCCGGCCACCCCTTAACTTAACCATGCCAAATCCGTACTTAGCCCTGCTGACCCTGTGCCCAATGCGGGATAAAGTCAGTAGCGAAAGAAAGAAGAGGAAGATGTGTGATTTATAGTGGCATCTGATGTGGTAGGTTATGTATAAATTTGGAATTTATGTTTGTTGTTATGACAGGTTATGTTTAGGTCAAGAAAATTAATTCCTTGTTGTGTTTGGCGTTCAACTGTAAATTGTATTTTGGGATATATCTTATGCAGTTCAACAGCTAAGCTTTCTATTTCAGTGGTTCTCCCATTGTATAGTATCAAGGTATGATCAACATAACGCTTATAATAAATAATCCTGACATTTTCAATTTTGTTTGTTTTAAAAGATCTGGTTCCTAGATCATTAATATAGATGTCAGCTAGCAGGGTAGCTAAGCTACTTCTCATTGCTAGACTATCTTTCTTATAATTAAACAAAACATAAACGGAATGTCAAACGAAATTTCAGTGGTAAAACTGTAGATGTAGTATAGTACAAAGTCATTGTTTAATAGATTTTATGAGTAGTACATGCCAATAAACTGCGTATTATTTTTGCAATAGAGGAACAGATACACACTGTCGCCAGTGTGTATTAGAAGAGCTGAACAAAGAGACTCTCTGACATAATACAATCCCCTTCACATAGCTTCGTGGTTTATCTACGCTTTGTAAACCCACAGAAATACGTTATTAGACTGGTAAAGATGCATCTTTTACTGAAGCCTGACGTTTGCTGAGATAAGATGGCGGCGTCAGCATGTTTGTGTACGGTACTACTACGATTTTCTGAAAATAAATGACATAACCTTTACGAGGTGATCTAAACAATTTGAGCAGTTGAAAACTTGATTAACTGAGGTTAACACAAATTGTGGAATGATGTTATGAGAAGAACATCAAGTTTCACACACACACACACACACACACAGACAGACACACACACACACACACACACACACACACACACACACACACACTCTTAAAACAGACCGTAGTTTTTGTAAGAAAACTCAAATAAATAAAGATACTTGTTATAAACGACAAATAGCACGTTCTTCTTGTAGGAGTACTTTCACAGCGTGCATTCTATTCGAAGAAAAGCCGCAGTTGATCAAAAGTGATTACAAACTCATTGTTAAGCAACACCTTTTAATAATAGAGCTATGAACCCCCTAAAATGTACAGAAACTATTTAATCACTGCAGGTATTTCAGATGAGACAAACAGTAATGTAATTATTTCGGATTACATATACCACAAAAGCAAAAATACGTTAGATGTTTCTAGTTATTCTTGCTTTGTGACATGTTCCTTTCCTTGTATCTTCCGTCTGCTGTGCAAGAAATTACAAACACGACGCATGTATTAACCATTCTGTCAAAACTCTAAATGTAACGTAGTTACAGCAGTTTATCCCCATTTCTTAAGACTATTTTATCTCTAAAGTACTGGCTTCAGTGACACCAGTGATACTGTATAGGGTATTTCCAGTCTATTAATGCATGTTTGTGTGTAAAGCATGTGGAACGCGTTACCTGTTGCTAAGTGTGTGAACTGCAGTAAAATTAACGTCACTGGAAAGTATTCATTATTTTTTCGAGAGTGCTTTGTGCACCAACAACCAACCAACGGATACTAATAACTATAAGTAACACAACAAAATCAGTCTCATATTGTGAATATCTCGTCACACTGACTGCTTACATGTTTCGTTTATACATCTTGCCGCAGCTACACGACTCCCACACTGCTGCAGACAGTCAATTCATATGTATCATCTGATGATGAGTCGCTAGGAGTTTAGAAACCGGCAGTGGGATGGTAAAAACTGAAGAACAAAACCGGGTGCAGTAATTTCAAGAAGCCTTTAACAAGGAATTAGATTTGAAGGCCAAAAGATGTTGTTTGAGTAAAAGTATTACTCTGCGTATTAGTGAGATAACACGATGATATAAATGACTTACCATATACCAGACGACCGAAAATAAAAATCGTTTTTACTAAAAAGTGAAACAAGTTACCTCTGTCAAACTCAATGACAACAATGATGTTCAGCTAGTCTGAACCTTCCTCAGCAGACGCTAGCTCAGCAGACGCTAGCACTGTTCAGAGCAAAAAACATGCAACAGGCATTTCATCCGCCCTTAACGCGAGCTCCCTGGGACGGCGTTGCAACAGTTCTAAAGTCATCAGTTTTATCTCTTTCATAATCAGTCGCAGAACACTGCTGTTCCACTTGGCTAAACAGTACTCACACGCACTCTCAACCAAACAATCCGTCTATTCATAGGGTGTATTCGGCCCATAAACACGCAATGCCTACCGGCTCTTAGTAATATACCACAACCATATATAAGAAAATTAGGGTCCAGGAAGCAGCGCGTTAGCGCTCTCGGCTATCCTGACGGGTATTATAAATCACATATCATCCCACCCAAATCAACACGAAGTAGCATTTTTTAGGTCAGCATTCAACTCTGTAAACAAAATTCATGCTGAACCTAACGTAAAAACCAAAGAATTAAACATTTTAAAAACAATAGCCCACAATAATGCTTATGATTCATCCATAGTTGACAAATTAGATCAAAAGATAAAAACTAACCAGACAACATCAACAACACAGACCTCCATAGCAGAAAAAACTAAATTTATCTCCATACCATGTCTCGATAACATCTCCTACAAACTTGTAAAACTCTCTAAACCACACAGAGTAAAAATAAGTTACCACACAACCAACAAAATAATTCTTACTACGAAAACAACCAAGCCACCTTTTCACAAGTCTGGTACATATAAATTAACCTGCGACAGCTGCTCCTGGTACTACACAGGGCAAAGAGGATGAAACATTGAAATTCGATACAAAGAACACACAGATGCATTACATTTAAAGAATGTAACTAACTCTAGTTTTGCATCCCACCTAGCACAAAACAGTCATTCAGTTACAAACATCAAAGCAAACCACCATATCCTACACAGAGCAGACTAACGAATAAAAATGGACCTCCTGGAACAATTAGAGATTTTCGCCCATAACAGTAAATCACCTCACATAATCTTAAATGAGCAAGCGGACTTAGTTTTTAACCCAATTTTCCAAAATTTCAAAGAATCATTACACTAGAAAACCAACATAACTCACGAATGAGAAAAGGAAACAGGTTTCCTCTCTCTCTCTCTCTCTCTCTCTCTCTCTCTCTCCTATATCCCTACCTACCCCCTCACTCTCTCTTCTCTCCCCCCCCCCCCCTCTCTCTCTCTCTCTCTTTCTCTCTCATTGACACCAGCACACCTACTCAACACTCTCTCTTTCCTTCTAGTGCATACACGCACACACACACACACACACACACACACACACCACACACACACACACACACACACACACGCACACACAAGCGAGCGCGCACGCAAAATCCCCTCCTCCCACATAAACTTTTCATTATTAAAAAAAGCTAAATAAATAAAAAGTAATTCTGTGCTGTTTATTGTCTGTTTCATAAGTGTTGATCAATGTTAGTTAAACAAAAGATAAATGAAATGTCAATCAAAATTTCAGTGCCACAATTGTAGACGTAATATCTTCCAAACTCATCGTTTAACAGATTTTACAAATAGCAAATGTCAGTTTTGCCATACAATATATGTTACTTTTGCTATACAGGAATAGATACGTACTTGCTATCGCCTGTGTATTACAAGAGCTGAACAAGAAGACTCTTTGCCCTTCCACAAACTCTTTGACGTAACTGAAGCTATGCTACACGGTTTATTTACGGTTTGCAAAGCATGTGGAAAGTGCTGCCTATGGCTAAGTGTGTGAAGTGCAGTAAAATTAACGTCACTGGAAAGCATTCATTGTTTTCCTGAGTACTGTGTGCACCAACAACCAACCAACGCATACTAATAACTGTAATTAAAGCAGCAAATTCGATCTCATAATGTGAATAATTCTCGTCAAACTCAGTGCTTTATGTTTTGTTCATACAACTTGCCACAGCTGCACTACTCCCACACTACTGTAAACAATCAATAAATATGTAGCATCTGATAATGAGCTGCTACGCGGTTCCAAACCGGTAATGGCATAATAATAACTGAAGAACAAAACCAAAGGCGGCTGGTTGCAGTAATTTCGAGAAATCTTTATTCATCACA
This sequence comes from Schistocerca cancellata, assembly GCF_023864275.1. Taxonomy (NCBI): domain Eukaryota; kingdom Metazoa; phylum Arthropoda; class Insecta; order Orthoptera; family Acrididae; genus Schistocerca; species Schistocerca cancellata. Next base: position 881,764,875 of record NC_064626.1, read on the forward strand.
ATCGAAGTGATCCTCACCCATAGCGGATAAAACTTTCAATTCCTTGTTATTTCTTTCGGTGTGATAATTTCATTTGTGAACCAATGATGCCAGCATGACATCCAATTGCGAGAAGTGGCCACACTACTTGTCGGGAAAATGGGCCAAAGTGTTTACCCCGATAAAAATTAGTTACTTCCACACATCACGCATACCAGGTCGACTTCTAAGCCGTTTTATGTACAAAACCTATCGTCTGTCATTCTATCCTTTAAATGGCGATTTTGAATTAATTAAATTGTATTATTTAAAACCGCATCTGGTGTGCTATATTTTATGAAATACATAAATCCAACTGAAAACGGACTGCCGCAGCCGCTTGGTATTGTTTCAGATACAAGAGTATGAAGGTGCCTAGAAAATACAACCGGAAATCAAAACAGCAAAAATGAGACCATGTTGCGACAGCACTGGCCACATTACTCCGTTAGATAGGAAAAAGTGGCCAATAAGTAAGCCTTCAGAAAATTGCATGCACGAGGAGCGCTCAACAAACAATGCAACCCATTTTTTCTCTCGGACAAATTCTGTTGAAAAAATGCAGAACTTGCTGTGGGAAATCCTGCTACAGTCTCTATACTTTCAGGAAGTTCCGACAGGTGGTGGCGCTATGCGTAGCCCTCTGTTAAAGAGGTGCGTTCCAAGCAGACAGCTGTCATTGAGTTTCTTTTGGCGGAAAACCAGAGCATCGCAGATATTGACAGACGCTTAAGGAATGTCTACGGAGACCTGTCAGTGAATAAAAGCACGGCAAGTCGTTGGGCGAGGCATCTGTCATCATTGCAACAAGGTCAAGCTAACTTGAGCTATTTCCAGCGTGTCGGCTAGCGGCATACAGCTGCGCCACCCTCAGGAAATTGAACTTCAGTGTGTTCGTCACCACAAAAATGCAAACGAACTCCTGCTCCTCGCCCAAGTCTGCCCACCTGAGAGGAGCTCAGAAAACGACACTGGACTGTTCTTCCTCCCCACCCTACAGAACTGATCTCGCACATTCCGACTTCCGTATGTTTGGCCCAATGAAGGATGTACTCCACGGGAAGCAGGAAGTGGATGATGGGAAGCTTACTCATACCGCAAGAGGTTGGCTCCGACGTTGGCCAGTAGAGTCGTACCATGAGGAAATACAGGCTTGGTTCAAATGGCTCTGAGCACTATGGGACTCAACTTCTGAGGTCATTAGTCCCCTGGAACTTAGAACTAGTTAAACCTAACCAACCTAAGGACATCACACACATCCAAGCCCGAGGCAGGATTCGAACCTGCGACCGTAGCGGTCTCGCGGATCCAGACTGCAGCGCCTAGAACCGCACGACCACTGCGGCCGGCGAAATACAGGCCCTCCCAGTAAGACGACGTAAGGCTGCCGCATTGAACGGAGATTATGTTGTAAAATAGGGCTTTATAGTCAAAAAAGTGTGGAATAATGTGGTGTATTGGAATTCTGAATAAAACCAACCTACTTTCAGGATTAATGTGTTATATTACTTGTTGAGTGCCCTTCGTAATTCATATATATTATTTCCCTTTTCACCAAAAAAAAAATTATACTGTAAATGTATTCACAGTTGCGAATATGGACAATCATCAGCTCAATAACGGAATGACAACAATGAAAATTATCTGCCGGACGAAGACTCGAATCCGGATTTCTCGCTTATTGCGAGCTGTCTCATTGCATATGTGTCGAAAGGAACATTGCATTATTTCGAAATAACACAGGCACTGCGTCCGCAGCTCGTGGTCATGCGGTAGCGTTCTCGCTTCCCGCGCCCGGGTTCCCGGGTTCGATTCCCGGCGGGGTCAGGGATTTTCTCTGCCTCGTGATGACTGGGTGTTGTGTGCTGTCCTTAGGTTAGTTAGGTTTAAGTAGTTCTAAGTTCTAGGGGACTGATGACCATAGATGTTAAGTCCCATAGTGCTCAGAGCCATTTGAACCGCTTTTGAACAGGCACTGCAATATCGTATTTATTCGCCGATATCGGGCAAGCAACTTTCAAGTGAAATGTGTTTCCTGTACTGGAATACACATAATAATGTAAGAGTACAGGTTGTAGAGAGATACTGTTGACGACATACGGAAGTTTGGTTTTGGCCATGCGTCGTGCTCGGATAGCCTTATGGTAAGGCGACCGCACAAATTTTCACCGTCGTCATTCCATCATACAATTGATGGTTGTCCATATTCGCACTTGTGAATACATTGTCTGTATTTCATGACTGCTGTAGTCGCCGCTGTGCCTGTTCCATTGGATGTACATGCATGTTCAAATGAACAATGCATCGTAATTGGGATTAACATAGGCACTGCAATATCGCATCGTAAAAAACATTTGGTATGATACCTTGATCAAACTATAGAAACGATTAGCTTCTGTCAGTAACCATAGTTCGGTGAAAATTTTACGCTCCTGGCCATTAAAATTGCTGTACCAAGAAGAAATGCAGTTGATAAACGGGTATTCATTGGACAAATATATTATACTAGAACTGACATGTGATTAGATTTTCACGCAATTTGAGTGCATAGATCCTGAGAAATCAGTACTCAGAACAACCACCTCTGGCCGTAATAACGGCCTTGATACGCCTGGCCATTGACTCAAACAGAGCTTGGATGGCGTGTACAGGTACAGCTGCCCATGCAGCTTCAACACGATACCACAGTTCATCAATAGTAGTGACTGGCGTATTATACCGAGCCAGTTGTTCGGCCACCATTGACCAGATGTTTTCAGTTGGTGAGAGATCTGGAGAATGTGCTGGCCAGGGCAGCAGTCGAACATTTTCTATATCCAGAAAGGCCCGTACAGGACCTGAAACATGCGGTCGTGCATTATCCTGCTGGAATGTAGGGTTTCGCAGGGATCGAAGGAAGTCTAAGCCACGGGTTGTAACACATCTGAAATGTAACGTCCACTGTTCAAAGTGCCGTCAATGCGAACAAGAGGTGACTGAGCCGCGTAACCAATGGCACCCCAACCATCACGCCGGGTGATACGCCAGTATGGCGATGACGAATACATGATGCTGCAAACGTCGTCGAACTGTTCGTGCAGATGGTTGTTGTCTTGCAAACGTCCCCACCTCTTGACTCAGGGATCGATACGTGGCTGCACGATCCATCACAGCCATGCGGACAAGATGCCACGTCATCTTCGTGGTGTAGCAATTTTAATGGCCAGTAGTGTATTTCCCTTAGAGTAGCCACTTCACCCCACCATTTCCTATATTGTTCCCCGACTTTTAAGTTTGGTTGCCATATTCCGGAGAGAGATTTTGTATATTAAAGACCTGTGTAGGGTCATATTTTGCAGTTCTCCAATATTTGAGAGTCTGGTTTCCAAATGTGATCTCAGGTTTCTAGTTTACGTGTTTATTCCGTAGGTGGAAAGTTGATGCAATGGTCGTTTGATGATTCGGTTGGAGAGAGTTATGTCTGACCTATTCATCCAACGTGTGGATAGCTCTATTTTTTAAAAAACAGGTACGAGGGCGTGCGTGCCAGTGGTAGCAGCGGCCACCCCCTTGCTCGCAGTTACTTGCGGTGGACGTGCGTGGCAGAGGGAGGTTAGCGCCACGCCGGCTCTGCAGGATCCGTTAGCCTGCGACGGCAAAGACAAAAGCCGCGCAGGCTTCCCGGAACCGCGGCGAGAGCTCGTAGTTACAGCCCACTCTGATTAACGTTCGCAACCAGACCGAAAAAGAGCAACGGGCAGCAGATGAGAGCAGAGCCCGGGAAAAAGGAAAGCGCGGAAAAGCGCAGCCAGGCCGGCTCTAACGGCCCGATCAAGATGGCGGGCAGTCAGTTTCCTCGCCGTCCTCGTGATAGGTCGCTTCTTATTAAGTGCAGCGGCTTTAATACAGCCTCAGACAAAGAACGGAAGCAATATTTGTGTATCGCCGCGTGTACTGAAGAAACAGACTCGGTTTAACACGTAATTTTCTGCGAAAATGATTAATTACCTATGCACAAAGCTGAAGCCGAATGCTTCGAGGAACTGCAACATTTAAGTGGCGGCAAGAGGCCTGTCTCCTAGGCGGTCTGCAATGGCTTTTGAAGCAATTGTCTGCCTCTTTGCATTTCATTTAAAGTTAACTGTCTATGAAAAATAGAAGGAATTAAGAAAGACTGAATGCTTCTTGCAACTTCGACAACGACATCAATGGAAGGAGCACCGGCTCGAATTACGAAAAGATGGGAGAGACAAGTAAGCCTTTTGATAGGAATCACACCGGATTTTACGTAAACTACAGTACTACAGTAAATCTACACTGTGCAAGACAGTTGAAGGATCACGTTTTCTAAACACCATAATTGTTTCCAATTGCGATGCATAAATTTGATATTTGGCAGAATGGTGCGTACAACCTCCTCTGCAACTGTGCAAAAGTCTACCGTCCTCCTATCTCACCCTCGGGCTCAGTGACGCTTCAAACAGCAAGGTGTCGCCGGATGCGAAGAAAAGGCCAGAGTTCAGAAGTTCATGTGAGGTTAAAGATGGATTAATGATGTCACACTGACACCAAATTTCAACAAAATTCTGCTCTGCGCCACCGTGGACGTGACACAAGATGGAAACGTCGTCGCACACCGTCTTTAGCCACATTTCACCCCTTCTTTTGACGCCTCCGGAGGGAGGTTAGGACAGTGAGACCCAGTGGTTTCTTATTTGTTGCCCAGTGAAACATTTCAGACAACAACCTTTCAGAATAGACACTGAAGGGCCTCAAAGGGTCATATGAAGGGAGTTAGTTTCCCCTGAGGCGTTGATTCCCACACATTTTGCGGTCGGAAACGATAGTTCGAAGTGCACAGGGCAACAGGAAAATGTTCTCGACAATCGTTGACACTGCTGACGCTCTAAGGACACTTCAACACCTCTCTAAGGACATTGTGGGGCAGCAACCGCACTGAACATGATCGCATTCCTCTGGAGAGCAGTGCGACCATAATTTGTGGTCTGGTGTACAGTGTGGAACCACAAGGAACTGTTCAAAACCATTCGTCCGAGTTTGAACGCACCTATAAAGAGAAAAGATGCGTGGAAGTCCTGTCCGCCTGCTAGTCGGCGTGCGGAACCAGCTAATTGTTAAGGGGTTGCCTACCTGCCACATCTAGAACTCTTGTCATGAGTTTTCTCTGTACAGGCACATGTGTAAAGTGAACAACAAACGTGGGCAGGTGACACGGACAGTTTTGCCCAACTCGTGACTCTTTAAGAGAGCCTTTGAGATTTTATTCATGCATGTGTCAATGTCGCACCCTTTCACGATCACGTCACAGAAGGGCATAAGGCAGGAGGGCTGGGAAGCCATAAGTTCACTTTGCTGCTTCCGATCGCCTTCAGATTTGATCGTATGGCTTTGAACGGACCCTAGTTGTTCCACAGTGTGCACCAGAGCAAAAGCTGCACTCAAACGGTGTGCGATCAGGTCCACTAGGGTTGCTGGCCAAAAACGTCTTTAGAGAGAAATAGAAGCGTCCATGGGGTTTCAGCAGTGTCAATGGTTGTCAAGAACATTGTCCTGTTTCTCCTCCCACTGTTAACTGTCGTTTCCGACCGTAAAATGTGTTGGTATCAACGCCCCCTGAGTTCTTTTCATGTCGGTTCTGAGCGGCTGTTTGTCTGAAATGTTTCCCTCAGCGACACGTAAGAAAACCGCGTGATTTCAACGCTGGCCTTGTGGTTCAGCCCTCCGTCACACAGGCATCGAAAGAAGGGATGAAATGTGTGTAAGAGGGTGCGCATCGACCTCCCCATCGTGAGACACGCCCACGCTGGCGTTGGGCGGAACTGCGATGAAATTTGGTGTCAATGAGACATTCTGAACCCACCTTACTACACCTCACTTGAAATTCTGAGCACTGGACTTTTTTTCGCATGTCGCGACGTCTTGCTAATTGGCTTTGCGGAGCCGATGGTCACGTCTCAGGAAGATTCTAGGTATCTTTGATCCAAATAGTTAAAAAAAAAATTATCTCTTAATTTTCTTTCACAGTGTAGATGGCTGGATAGGGGCCTGACTCGCTGCCCTGTGAAGTGGAGGTACAGGTTCCTGACCGAAAAAAGTTTACTTACACTGCCTTGTCCTCGTCGACGGTACTAGAGACGGAACAAGAGAGAGTTTCATAAGATGGCTGGAAGGAGATGGATGTGCCCTGTATAAGGACGCTTGCGATCGTATTTTTGAATGAATACGCCACGGAATTAACTCTTTTTCCCAGCTCACGTTTATGCTCAATATTTTCCGCAGCGAAACATTCCGCGTAACGAGAAAGAGGAAAAAAGTCCTCTCACTCCTGTTTACAAACGGTGTTAAAGCTGCACGGAATTACAGGAAAATATCTCTGACGTCCCTCTGTTCCTGGATACTCTAGCGTAAACTAATCTCAAACATAACGATGTTTCTTGATCAAAAGAAGCTTCTCTCAAATGAACAGCACAGACGGAGGAAAAACTACTGATGCGAATCACAGTTAGCATTTTTCATACATGACGTCTAGAAAAACAATTGATATATGCGAGTGGCTGGATTATTTCTCCCTAGATTCCAGAAAGAGCACTACACTGGATCACATAATCGATTACTAATCTTATAACACAATGACTGAGAAAAGAAGTGAAGCATCCAAAAGGGGAGGAGGGAACGGAGTGAAACTTCACGGGCAGAGAGTGTATGCTATGTTTTACCAGTGATTACAAAAGCAAGTTATATTCACAATGAACTTGGCAGTATGAGCGCCCTCATCACTACGACGTTGGAATCCTTCTGTTCTGGATGCACGCACTGATTCGATTTGGAAATGTGTCATAAAGAAATTGTGTCCTCTCCTGAGGAAATATGGCCCACAACAGTTATAACTGGTCCATGATATCCTGGCTACTTGCACTGGGACGGAGCTGACGTCCAAGCTGGTCCAACATATGTTCTGTCGGGGACAGATCTGGGGATCTTGCTGGCTACGGGAGTACCCCAACATCACGTACCATTTGTGGACGAGCACTGTCCTGTTGAAAATGGCACCACGATACTGTCCACGAGAGATAACACATGAGAACGCAGGATGTCCGTGATGTACGGTTGCGCCATCAAGAGCTCCTTCGTTCTCTGGCACGCGTGACCTAAAGTCATATCCAATGGGTTTCCACCCAAAGACGCCGCTGTGCCTCTTCAAAACATTGGAAGAATGATACTTCTCCCAAGGTCGCCGCCGTACTTGCCGAGGATGGTCATCCGCTGTTGTGAAGAACCGCGATTCACCGTTCAGTAGAACGCAACGTTATTCGTTAGCAGTCCATGCTTCCCAGTCATGGTACCTCTCCGAACGCAGTCTTTTGTGTTGTGGTGTTTATGGTCGCTAGCTGATACTAATATCTAATCAATGGTGGGAGATGTTGCAGGGAGTCCATCACTTGTTCTCAGATGGCAGGCGCAGATATGGAGGGGTTACTATGTGCTTGGTGCGCAGTACGGCGATCCTCCCTTCTAGTGGTCAAGCGTGGTCGACTGGAAACTTAACAGTGAGTATGCCTGCCCTCACGTTCGGATGCAGTGCAGTTTCGGTCACTGCCACATCCGAATGCTCCACAAATTTGGTTATTGCACGATTCGACCAGCCGAGTGAAGCCCCACATACTCTGGCAAGGTAGCAACACTAAATACGGACAACACTAACGCACTCTGGTGTGCGTTCTACATGTCACAGAGAATTACAACTCTAATAATTTACATACCCATCACTGGTGTGTACGTGTACGATATTACACTGGCATCCGACATGTATTCTGAATGTTTCACTTTTTTTTTTTCCTTTTTTGGCCAAGCAGTGGGTTTGCCAAACTGCGTCCAGTAGTTGGTACTGCGCGGCGAATGTTCCGAACCGAAGTAATCTTGACTGTGCCCTAAGCAAGCGTAATAGGACCTCCAATGTTTACGGTGTTCATAAAAGATTTATCAGATAGGGTCAACACCATTCTAAGTTCGTCCGCTTAAGATTCTGTTGCGTACAGGTAAGAATCGTAAGGAATTACTGAGACACTTGGACAAAATTTACTGATGGAGTAATGAATGACCTTTTTCTTTAGATGTGGATAAATCTAGTATACTGCCTGTCACAAAATAAGGGACTCAGTAGTAACTGATTACAGATTAGCGGTGAATTTCACGTCATATACGCCCTAAGAAAAAAAAAAATGCTACGCACCACGAAGGAATTAACCGAATGGAATGGAAATCGGTAAATGTGACAAACAAATGATTACAATTTCAGGAAAATTGGATGATTTAATCAAGAGAAAGAGCATCGCAAATTGAGAAAGTCAGTAACGCGTTGGTCTGCTCTGGTCCTTATGCAAGCAGTTATTCGGACTGATAGAGCTGTTGGGTGTCCTCGTGAGGGATATCGTGACAAATTCTGTCCAATTGGCGCTTTAGATCGCAAAAATCCCCATCTGGTTGGATGGTTCTGCCCATAATGCTCCAAACGTTCTCACTTTGAGAAGGGAGAGGGAGGGAGGATGCGGTGACCTTGCTGCTCCAAGGTAGGGTTTGGCTAGCACGAATAAAATCAGCAGAAACTCTAGCCGTGTGCCGGCGGGCATTATCTCGCTGAAATGTAAGCCCAGGATGGTTTGCCATGAAGAATAAGAAAATAGGACGTAAAACACCGTGCACGTACTGGCTGTGCTGTTAAGAATGCCGCGAATGACATCCAATGGGGTCTTGCTATGAAAAGAAATGGCCCCCTAGATCATCACTCCTGATTGTCGGTCAGTACGGCGGGCGACAGTCGGGTCGATATGCCACCGCGATTACGGGTGTCTCCAGACACCGGAGATCAGTTCGAAGCGGGACTCATCGTTGAAGACAAATCTACTCCAGTCAGTGAGACCGACACCACTGCAAACGTGCTCTGGTGGACTGAGGTCAATGGTTGTCGTCGCAAGGGGCGCTTTGAATTCAGTCCTCTTTCTGTGAGCCATCTGTTAATGGTTATTGTAGTCGCAGAAGCACTAATTGCACATAGGATCTATGAAAATGATGAATTCGCGGCTCTGTGTGACTCCCTTTAATTGTTCGGTCCCCACATTCTGCCGTCTATCTAGGTCGACCGCTTCCTTCCTGATGCTGTGTTCTGACATGGTTCACTCACTCCTGCCAACATCGTCGAATAATGGCATCGCTCCTATTCCGGTGTCGAGCGATTCGTTGATTACTCCATTCGGCTTCTTTGTGCACTACACGTCATTTGCGTACATTGTTCACGCACCTATCTGCGAGGCATAGTTGCTGTCCAGCTGAGTACACGGAATGAAATACGCAAATATTTTATGACCTGCTATCGTCATGCCCCCCCCCCCCCCCTTCATCCCTGTTTGCTATCCTCGCCAGCTGCGCGGTGAAATTGCACTGAGCGTCACACATTCACCCATCAACCGCCGAAGTTTACAGTTTTGCATTGTTTGTCGATACTTGTATGAATATCAATTTGTGAAAAATGTGCGTCGTTTCTTTGTCATAGAATGTATTCAGGGGTTTTAGTAAGAAGTGGTATGAAATAGGACGATCACATAAAATCAGTATTAGATCTGCAGGTGTCCCAAACAACCTGATATATGTTTCGAATTTTTCATTTCTTTCTTTTTCCGTTAAAAAAATTGTGGCCTACGTGCCAAGTAATAACGATGCTTCAATTGAGGTTGTTCTTTCCCGAGAAACGTGAGCAGCTGCCTTATCAGTCCCCTAAGCACTCGCTGTGTGTAGCCAGTAGGGTTGGTGGTAGAGGAATCAAATTTTGATTTCTAGCCGCCGAAGAGAGTCTACCGACTCTCAGTTAGCCAGGATATGTTTCCTTCCTAACTTCTTTGTGGACTTAGTTGCGCAGTGACTAACTTACATTTCTAACACAACATCTCCCGAATCCGGTATGACCTGCTGGCGCCTTGCAAACCAATCTGCGGTGCCCAACTGTACTCCGTGTAAGTAATAATGTTCCGTTTTGTCCATAAAATATGTGTTTTATGATTTAACGCCCTTAAATATATCCACGTTCTGATTATCCTGACCAGGCTTGCTCTGCGCCACAGCACTGGGAAGACGAATAGGAGACTTGGCTCTGTTGGACCGTCCTGGAAAAATGCAGTGCACCTACAAAGGAAATCGCACAACACATGTTAGTGGGATCAGGTCTGCTGATACAGTGTTTCAAGTCCTTAACACTGTATTCAGAGAAGCGCTGCTGGGATCATAAAACAGTAACAGCAAAGATAAAGGTACATAAATGGGATTCCTTGGAAGAAAGATGACGTAGTTCCCGCGAAATCCTGTCAGAAATCTGTGCAAGTATTGGCTGCCACCATCGCACTTCTCTCGTAGTGATCGTGAGAGTAAGATAACAGAGATTAGCGACATAGAGACAGGGATTTTACCCTCGCTGGGTACGTGAGTGGTATAAGAAAGCAGAGCGATGTTATTGGTGAAAAGCACCCTGCGCCACGCACTACACAGTAGCTAGAGGAGTGTATACTGTGTGGTGTCATCCACCGAAGAAGGTCTCATGCAAAACTTGGCACCTCAAGACGGTACCACAAGTAAAGACGGTCGCTGCTAGACGCAGAAACGCCTCCAACTACTTCCTTACGCCGCCGCAACCGGAAAGTTTTTTATGCGCGATTGCAGAGTCACTCGCCCTATTCCCCACGTAACCAACTATCAACTGTAATCATCGCTCACGTCGGCCTAACGTCTAGTACAGATTCGGATGCATGTGACTAGAACAGTTGTCCTGAACATTATAATACGTTGAAAACATTGTTAATGAAGTGCTAAATGTTATAAGTGTCAGCGGCGCCATCAGTTACATGCCATCTGTGGGAATACCACTTGTTTCCGAAGTTACAGTAAGTAATTATCATGTTAATGTTTTAGTAAATTACTAATAATTTCTGTACGTGTTGTAGCATCCACTCGACCTCCTGCTCAACTAGAATACTACGATATGCCACATACATGGTTTAAAAAACGTATCTCCTTAGAGTACATCAGGCTTCGCTGAGTTTTCTATTCTATTCACTAGAGCTCCTATTGTCTGTGCCGCAGTGATCTTCGGTGCCAAATGCGTGTTACTCTCTCTGCTGCCAGTCTTTTCTTCGTTATCCACTATCTTATGAAGGAATGACATGTCACAGCCCTGTATCGATTCGTGACAGATGATTGATGTGTATAAACTTGGGCAAGGAGACTGCCATCTTGACTATTCAAACATTATATCGATATTTATGGACTAAAATTTAGGATACTAATAAATGTCTACACTAGCTTATGGTGAGACTTATTGCTGTGTTTGCGGTGTCCGCGTAGTTACTCTTAGTTTGAAAGATTACCTGGTTTTTCCTTTAAGGATTAAAATTTTGTGGCGTGGTTCCTGTTGGCGTTAATGGAAGCGATATAGAGACCTTGCAGTCGGTAATGAGTTTAATCGTGTTATTCCTACTATTTCGAAACTTATATCCACGCCCAGCGTGCGAGGCACACTCGAGCGAGCATTGCATCACGCTTCATTGTCTACCAGCCACTCGAAGAAAAGACAGTTCATGTAAAGAATAATATCATCTAACCTATTCCCACAGGAGTAAATATTGGTCTAAATTAGAAGAAAAGTTTCTGTGATGATACGTGCAGAAACCAATACCTGTTGAGGAATGGGTCAGTCTGTCGTTTGTCCGTTAGCACGCATCCTGACACATCGTTCAGCCGTTCTTCCACAGACTGTTTCAATTCACGTGGCTCCATGCGAATTGCGTCATATGCATTGGTCACACGCGCCTGTAACGTATGTACATCATCGGTGCGATCGGAGTATATTATGCTTTTAAATGTTCCCCTTGCCAGAAATCCAACGGAGGCCCGGTGAACGGTAAGAAAATGGTTCAAATGGCTCTGAGCACTATGGGACTCAACATCTTAGGTCATAAGTCCCCTAGAACTTAGAACTACTTAAACCTAACTAACCTAAGGACACCACACACACCCATGCCCGAGGCAGGATTCGAACCTGCGACCGTAGCAGTCCCGCGGTTCCGGACTGCAGCGCCAGAACCGCTAGACCACCGCGGCCGGCTGAACGGTAAGACCACGCTATCGGACCTCCCAGACTAATCCGTCGCCCATCCAATATTGCGATGAGGTAGTGTCGCACGTTCTGTAGAAAATAGCGTGGTCCCCCATTGTGCATAAAAAACAGTTGTTGTCTTTATGCAAGGGTAACGTTCTCCAATAGAGATAGCACAGAAATCGGTGATGCACAGCTCCTGTTAATGTTTTTGGTATAGCATTTGGCCGTATCAATCTGCCACTGGCAATTCCTGACCATACACTAATAATGAAGCGATTCTGATGCTTCGTCACCACGATTACTCGAGAATTTGCATCTCTGCACTATGTCACAATAAGACGGCCCATACCCCCAAATACTACACATTATTCGCCACAAACAAAACGGCCCATATTTCAACAGGCATTAGTTTCTTTACATATACTGGGTCCCTCTCCTAACTGTCGTCAGGCGCATTTTCTGTGGTGTTTCGGAAGATACGCGCAATTTCGTTTTTGTGATGTGTAGCTGATGTCAGCCAAACAAATACTGCTGGTCATATGTTTCGGGCGACGCCCTGCGTCGACGGAATGCGTCGGTTAGTTTCCTGTTTCAAACAAAATTATTTTTGAATCGGAATTTTACGTGCCCATTGGCAGAGCCCTACCAGGTTAGGCTAGTGCGATATGTGTTTTACCGGTATATATTAACAGCAGTAGTAAAACACAAAGACTAATCAGTACTCCACTAGCAACTGAGCAGCACGCTTCTGCGGTAGCAGTCAGCCTGGGCAAGGACTATGCTGTCGGTGCTGGAGTACTGATTATTCCTCGTGCTTTACTGTCCTTATTAATACATATCGATAAAAAGAATATCGCACCATATAAATCTGGTACCGCTCTGTCTATTGGACACGTAAAATCCCACTTTAAAACTCATTTTGTTTGTAACAGGAAACAAACTGACGCATTCCCGACACTGAACGTCGCGGGGATGACTTGGTGAGCAGCATTTGTTTGGGCTGACCCCAGCTACACGGTGCAAAAACAAAATTGCAAATATCTGCCGAAACAATAGAGAATATGCTCCTGACGACTCTTAGGAGAGACGTGTTTCTCCTACTGTTGACTAATACTATCCCAGGTAATAATATGTGACACTATCTTAAATACATCTTGTATGTACATGCAGATTTTGGGAAACCATGGAAAACCTAAACTAGGGTGACTGGAGAAGGATTTTCCCCTGGACAGATGTTTTCTTATACAACGACTGGCACCGCGGAAGTTTAAGACACACCAGCGGATCTCGCCTGCTGCTGCTACTCTCGTAAAATGTAGGTTCGTCAGCGGCTGACGCGACGCACAAGAGCCGGAGCGAGATGTCTGTGTCTGGAGCGGCCGCTGGAGAGACGGGACGAGTCCCGTAGTGAGCGAGCGAGCCCCCGCGGCTGGTCTGGGCAATCAGCGTGGCACGGACTAATTGTCGCAGACGCTGCATAGCCCGCCGGCTTCTTGCGCCGCGTCGCAGCCGCTTCCGGCCGCCTAGCTTCCTAGAACACAGCTCAGCTCAGCCGGCGTCTGCGTCTGCCCGTGCGCGGCTGGCTGGGCACGCCGCTCTTCAGCTGTTTGGACCATACGAGCGAGTGAGACACCTGGACCGGTTTCCTCGTTAAACTGTAGTTCGAAACAGTGCTACAAACATGGGACAGGCCGTTGTAATTCAGGATGCACTTCGTGCAGTAACAATGGAGACTGAATAAAAGACCCCTGACATTTCAGTCGCGTCTTTCGATATCAATAGTTAGCCATCTGCAGTCGTGTCAACCAACGTTTTAAGTATGGATGAGCTCACTGGACAAAGTAATAGTCAACCCCTTAAAAGAACTCACTGGTCGCTTTGGAGAACTGTAGATAACAGAAGGGCAGACACGAGCTATCGCCTCTTAGGCGACGTGGAACGCATACTGGTCCCAAAATATAGTCGCCAGTTATCCCGGGCTACACATTCCGACTGCACCGATGTTGATGTTTCGCTGTCACCGCACCATGGGGGTTCTATATACTATCCCACAGATGACTGTTATGAAAGTTGAAATTACCACTCCGCGTAAAGGCGCCCTCATCTGTGAGTAGGATGGAGGACACAAATCCCGGAATAGTGGTTGCCTTGTGAAGAAACCAGTGACAGAACTGCTCACGATGTGGAAAGTATGTCGCTAGTAAGCCCTGCACACGCTGTAACTGATACGGGTACTATCAATTGTCATGAAAGAATGTCCCACACGGTCGTCTGGCTGAGCTTGTACTTGCGGGCCAACTGCCTGGTACTGACCTGGTGGTCGCCTTCCACAATGTTAATCATATTTTCCTCCATGTCTGGTGTCGAAACATTTCGGGTACGTCCTTCATGATTTTCTCCTTCCTGAAATGACCCTGTCTCAGAAAATAGGCGAAAGAATGTTGCAGACATTGAATGCTGTGGTTGTTGACGGGAGTAGCTCTCCTACTACAACCTTGGTGCCCGCCGCCCGTTGTCGTTTGCCTTTCCGTAAGTAAACACCATTGCGCCAAGCTCTCGATTCTAATTGTGTACGACGCTGAATCACATCCACTACAAGGTGAGTCAGCAAGACAAGTGAGTTGGACACAACATTAGCGATTACTATGACAGGTTAGGGCGCTCGGCATGACGTATGAGTAACAGTAACACCCCCTAGGAGGAACCCATGCATACTGTAATTGTGGCTGCATTGTACAGCGCGTATTAGACCTTAGTATCTGTAACAAAGTATAATTGAATAAGTGGTCTCTGGCATGGAAATTATTAAATTTGTCATAAATAACTCATCACAATTTCACAAGACTAATGATGTTCGTACCTACAGTATTAGAGGAAAAAATGACATTTATTGACCATTACTAAAGCTGCCAATGGCTCAGAAAGGAGTTCAATTTGTAACAACTAAAATTTTTTATCATTTGTCCGATGACATAAAATGTCTGAGAGGGAGCAAAGAAAGTTTTTAATCTAACCTAAAATCATTTCTCCTGAGCAACTGTAAGGATAAAATTATATTTAATAAATAGTAACCTGTAAACCATAAGCCGGCCGCAGTGGGCGAGCGGTTATAGGCGCTTCAGTCTGGAACCGCGCGACCGCTGCGGTCGCAGGTCCGAATCCTGATGTGTGTGATGTCCTTATGTTAGTTAGGTTTAAGTAGTTCTAAGTTCTAGGGGACTGATGACCTCATATGTTAAGTCCCATAGTGCTCAGAGCCATTTGAACTATTTTTTGAAAACCATAAAAAATAAAGTTTCTTTGCGCAGCTGCACGAGTATCATTAAAAATGAGTTTTTTTAATGTTTAGATTAATCATACATACCTATCCTATAAACTGACTCGATCCACATATTTCGATTAAAGAATCGTTGAAATGATCAGTGGAAGATGTAGCTAAGTAACTAATTAAACTCACTTGGTGCACGCCTCAGATAGGCCACACAAATCAGAAGCCAGACAACAGCTAACAGGAGGCGTAAAGTAAGGTCTAACGGACAGTGAATTTGCTTGCCTCTTTTCAAAAGAGTCTAGCGACGGCCCAATGAGGCGTTTGATTTACAGTATGTGGAGCGTGGAATTCACGCTGGAGGTGGCTTCTGTGATGTCTTGGGTGAATTTTACATTCTATTACTCGGGCCCACTCAGTCATGAGAACGTTGTTCTTTTTGTACATCTTCATGAGTATGTTGTGGCTCTGTTGTCTTCCAAGATGAGAACAACCTTCACAAGGCGGTACGTATACGTTCAGACGCCCTATCGCACCCGCTAAATCCCTCGATATAAAATCTATTGTATCACACGAAATTATTGTAATAATCTCACACAAAATATCTGGTACTATTTGTAACAGTGGATTAAACAGCATGCAATATCGCTGAAGTTAAAATCTTCTGGGTTATTAGGCCGCGTCATGTTTGTTCTAAAAGTTCGACGTTTCGATCCCTCTGCTGGGATCTTCCTCAGGATCTTTTGGTGTCCACTGCCGCTAGAACACTGTGTGTGCTTTAGAAGAAACATGACGCACCCAGAAGATTTTAACTTCAGTGACAACGGCCACTAAAGCCTGCAGACTTACACAGCATGCAATATCCCCACAATTTCTTAGCTCTACGCGATGTACGATGCCTGTTCAATAAGTAATGCAACAATATTTTTTTCACAAATCAGGTTGGTTTTATTCGAGATTCCAATACACCATACTATTTTCCACTTTTTTGGCTACAGAACCCTATATTTCAACATAATCTCTGTTCAGTATGACGGCCTTACACCACCTTACTGGTAGGATCTGTCTGCCCGCATAGTACGACTCTACTGCTCGACGTCGGAGCCAACGACTTGCTGCATCAATTACCTATCCAACATCCATGTGTTGCTTCCCGCAGAGTGCATCCTTCGTTGGTCCAGACAGATGGAAGTCTGAAAGTGTGAGATCCAGGTTGTTAGGTGGATGAGGAAGAACAGTCCAATGAAGTTTCGAGAGGTCTTTTCGGGTGCGCAGACTTATGTGAGGCCTTGCGTTGTCGTGGAGAAGGAGGTGTTCGTTTGCACTTTTGTGGCGACGAGCACGCTAAAGTCGTTTCTTTAGCTCCCTGGGGGTAGCTCAGGACACTTAAAAGTTGTCGGTTGCGCCATGAGGGAGGACATTAAAAAGAATAAGTCCATCTGAGTCCCAGAACACCGTCTCCATGACTTTACCGGATGAGAGTATGGCCTTGAAATTCACAGGAGTCACAGCTGCGTGCGGCAAACCGGAAGGCGTGACATCGGACAGATTTGCGCGACCATGTTGCGAAGATGGCAGACGCCTCGCTCAACGATTTACCGTGCTTTTGTTCACTGCAAGGTCTCTGTAAACATTCTGCAAGTACCTACGAACATCTGTGATTCTCTGGTGTACCGACAAAAAAAAAACAACTCAACTACAGCTCTCTGCTTGGAATGCATCTCCGTTTCAGACGTCATTTTCAAGGCTACGTATTGTGCTACCATGTGACGGAACTTATGAAACTGTAGGAGCTCAAGCGGACATATTCCACAATGTCCCACAACAAATTCCTCATTTTTTCAATCTAAACTGGCGGAGAAAAAAGTGTGTTACATTACTTACTGAACACCCCCCGTAGTCGTCAGAGTGGCTTTAGCAATTGCGGACCCTCCTCCTTCCCGAGCTGAGACCGTTATTACGCCAAGAGTCATAGTTATACGCTATCATCGTGATGTCTCCTGAAGATACTATTTTATTCGCCTCTGTGGTTATGTTTCGCCGTCAACTGATTCATAAACTAAGAGATATTCTATTCTGCCAGTCGTGATTTAGCTTCCCTCAACCACTACCAGAAATTAATGGAATTGAACCTTAAAAGCAGTCTGCCCCTTTGCTGATCTATGGTTCAAATGGCTCTGAGCACTATGGGACTTAACGTCTGAGGTCATCAGTCCCCTAGAACTTAGAACTACTTAAACCTAACTAACCTAAGGACATCACACACGTCCATGTCCGAGGCAGGATTCGAACCTGCGACCGTAGCGGTCGCGCGGCTCTGGACTGTAACGCCAAGAACCACTCGGCCACTTCGGCCGGCTGCTGATCTATTCTTGCACTCTTGTCCAACTACAACTTTTATTTTAACTTTGTGACCGGATGTTCTTCCCTGCCGTCGAAGACGTCAGTTAACCTAAAGGGTCGAAATCCATCCGTGAATCGCATAAACTGTTTTGTGTGCCATCGTTTCTCAACCGTTTATGTATCGTACTGCCTAAAACTTAGGGTGTGGAACTAGTCCAGTATTTGCCTAAGAAAGCGTGGAAAACAACACTTAGACTGGCCTATGCGCCACATCAACGATCGTTAATCCACCGTGCCGATCTGAATCGGGTCTAGCTCACATCCCTGCCTCGCAAGCTAGGGCGCTGGGCATTAATATATACGGTCATGGAGCGTTCTTGTCTAACTAATCTATAGGAATTAGCAAAAGTGCAATACAATCAATAAATGAACTGGGAGTCAGAATAGCTTCGTAATAGCAAAGGTTACGCACGATATGTTTGGAAGTCATCAGTGTCCAAAACAAATTCAGAAAAAATTTGGCCAGGTGCGAGTAGAACTCACCCACTGAAGGTTTCATACAGACTTACTTATGTATATAGATAGTTTATGCATTCCGGGAATCGAGGATCTGGAGCCGGCCCTTGTGACCGAGCGGTTCTAGGCCCTTCAGTCTGGAACCGCACTGCTGCTACGGTCGCAGGTTCGAATCCTGCCTCGGGCTTGGATGTGTGTCATGTCCTTAGGTTAGTTAGGTTTAAGTAGTTCTAAGTCTAGGGGACTGATGACCTCAGATGTTAAGTCCTATAGTGCTTAGAGCCATTTGAGCCAGTTTTGAGGATCTCGAACATTTTTCTGTTATTGACATTGATACTAGCATGATATCGGCCCCACGAATTGAAGTACTTTCGAGGAATGTTTAAATATCACGTTTGAAGTCGGATGATAAATGACAACAGTAAAATTTTTTCGTGTGATATAGTTACAAATTAACAGTTTTCTGGTTTTTTCCTGTACTTGTACTGTGAAACCTGTCTTCTTGCCAGTTTTCATGATTCTGCGCGAAGGGCATTTTTAATGAGTGAGTTTGCAAGTATCAAAATATATGACATAAATGGCCATATCTTTTGACTGCTTTGACTTGGAAGCTAAAAATTCTTAGACCGCACAAGGGTAATAGATCTCTGTATAACATATTTCAACTTTATGTCTCCCTGATCAAGAGAAAAAGGGGTCTTAACAGATGGACACAGACAGTCTGATAACATTTTTTTGCATTTGATATGATTAAAAATGAACACTTTACGGATTTTTTACGTTTTTTGTACAGTAAACCCTTGCTTCTTGTCAAATGTCATGATTCGTAACCAAAGGGAAGTACGAGGGCTGCCCAGAAAAATGTAATGCACCGAATGTTTTCTTAAAAAATGAGGATTACACAAGAAAGAATGGTGCTTTATCTACACACCCTATGTTTTCACGTAATCTCCATCCCGTTCTATGGCCTTCCTCCACCGCGAAACAAGGGCATTTTTGGCCTGTCGGTATCAATCCTTGTCCTGGTGGTGGATCCAGTGCTTCACTGTGTGAATCACCTCCTCATCGTCCTCAAAAAATCTTCCTCTAATGGCATCCTTTAATGGCCCAAACAAGTGGAAGTCCGAGGGGGCTATATCAGAGCTGTAGGGTGGATGGGATAGCACTGTCCAACCCTGTTTTGCGATGCGTTCAGCAGCCCTCAGACTTGTACATCCACACTTCCTTTGCTGATTGACAGATGCAGCAGCCAACTGTCGACTGTCGAGTCGTAATGCGTCTGCCCTCACGAATGACATCAGCTCGCTGCAACATGTCGGTGTGACAGCCGCGGATTGTCTCCCCGACCGCTCCAAATCGAACCGCCTTCTGATGACCTTACCCTCTGTGCCCAGCGACTAACTGTACTTCTGTCGACAGCAGATGTTCCATACACTTTGCACAAACGTGTGTGAATATTCCCCACGGTTTCTGTGTCTGCAGTGAGAAATTCAATGACGGCACCTTGCTTGTAACGTACATCACCTACAGACACCATTTTGAAACTGTCCTACAACTACGCTATCTGTCGGAAGTGACTTAAACTTGGCGCGCTCACTCAGAAGACTTCAAATAAGACATACGTAACGTCTGGCATCTGTAGCATTGTTTTTGGCTGAGAAAAAAATGCGGTGTTTTATTTTCTGGGCAACCATCGTACCCTGTAGGTTCTGATGAGTAAGTTCGCGAGTATAAAAATACATGTCATACAATGAGGTGAATAAGTCTTGGGATATCTCCTAATATCGTGTCGGACCTCGTTTTTCCCAGTGTAGTGCAGTAGCTCATCGTGGCATACACTTAACAAATCGTTGGAAATCCCCTGCAGAAATACTGAGCCATGCTACCTCTATAGCCATCTGTAACTGCGAAAGTGTTGCCTGTGCAGAATATTGTTCACGAACCGACTTGTCGATTATGTCCCATAAATGTTATACTGGTGTCCAGTTTATTTGCTCGGATTGTCCAGAATGTTCTTCAAACCAGTTGTGAACCATTGAGACCCAGTGACATGAGTAGTGGGACAAATCAGGCACCAGGGCATTTTGTTACTGCAGGTTGCCTACATTCAGGGACAAACCTATTCTTCTCTTTTGATTGACAAGTCCATACCCTATCGTTCTGCTAAGTGGATTGTAGCCCCTGGGGATAATCTGTCCTTCTTAGACTCCCCCCACCCCTCCACCCAACTTCTCCTTGCTGATACAAGTACAGTTTCAGGCCTGAGTTGTTAGAATAGCCCACTCCACTCCAACAATTTGATTGACTAATTAATTAATAGATAAATTATTTAACCCCTCCCCCTCTAGTAAATCTCCCATCCTTCCCCTCCCCTCTCCCACCCCCCCCCCACCCCTCCACCCGGAAATTGGTGGCTCTGTGCTGGAGAGGAAGGCTCTCATGACAGGAAATTCAGTTACTTGGCAGAGGGTATATTGTTTATTTATAAAAAATGCAGCCTGTAGCGGTTGGATCTCTCTTGCTCGTCATTCTCTGGTGTTTGAGAAGATGCAGGTCTTGTAAAATACATCAAAAAGAAGTAATTAAATCAATCCCTTTTATTATTCCCATCACACAAGGAATACTGTCATGAAACAGTCATCATACATAATTAGACTGTTAAAAATCTTTAGATCACAAAGCATGCACTGTCTGCTGTCCCTCTGCCTGCTGGTCTGCACCCAGTGCTGGCTTGTGCTATCGCACGCACAGGAAACTTGGGGTCCCACAAAGTGACACATCCATCAGTGGCTGCACAACACGCCGGTGTCCAAGAGGTGTTCACTCGGGCTCTGCAACTGGCAGATGGATGTCACACTAAGCCCCGAACAAAAGCATCAGGTGTTTGACACCTGAGAAATTCCTGTCGAAACACCTGCTCTCTCTCTCTCTCTCTCTCTCTCTCTCTCTCTCTCTCTCTCTCGTCTTCTAGTGTGCCACTGCTGGTCAGAACGAACCACAAACAAAGCAGCGTTTACCTGGTGAACCACCAGCTGTGGATGTCTTGGAAATATTCCCTCATTCTATCAGACTGATTGACTAATTAATGAAATCGATACCATTTCTGTGGGAGATTTTTTCCTTACTTCCTAGGATTGGAATATTTGGTGGGATTCAATCCAGCAGCGATCTGGTTTCCAAATCCTACTGCCTTTTTTTCTCCCTTGCCTCCTATTGGTGGACACTGGAACAGTTAGGTCATTTGGTACGAAGCCCATCACATTGGAGGTAGCTGAAAATTTCAAATTTCAACTCGCTTGCATGCTATGTCCTTAAACGATTTGCCAGAAGGGTTGGACAGATACGTGCTTGCAATACAACTATTGGAAATAATAAACTGATCAATCGAGAATTTGACATTACAATTGGGTTTTTAAAGCACTACACTGGACCTCTCCACTACATTCAGAAGGAGGAGGTGTCTACCACACGATGGAAAAGTAACAACAACAGCAAATACCACTGCAAGACAGAGTCCACTGCAATGCATTGAGAAACACTATACACGACATACTTAAACCATGATCCAATCCATAATAATAGTAACTGTTGTGGCTAGGTGTTGGAGACCGCTATAAGTAGGGAATTTGACATTACGATTGGATTTTTCAAGCACTATGGAATTCCTAAATTGGTTGTCTCCATTACATTCAGAAGGAGGAAGGCGTATTGCATGATAGAATAGAGACAATAGCGAATACCACTGTAAGACAGAGTCCACAGCAACATATTGAGAAGCACTAAACATGACACACTTAAACGATGATTGAGTCCACAGCAGTAGATGCCATGGCTAGATGCCTGAGATCACTGAAACACTTGCACATCCCGTGCGCTCACCTCCCACACATCCACATGCAGCATGCCCATCCCCTCATACACTACCGGCGCCGACGTTCAGAGGTCAGTGAAAACTAACGCCATGATCACAGCCACAGTCATACACACCTGTGTATGCCAGAGTGCATGCCCAGCCCCGAGAATCTGGGAAAGATTGGAGTCCAGCGCAAACATCCATCATGTTGAATCTTCTCACATGGAACACACACATCCGCTTCTGTCGCGCTCTCCCAGCGCAATGGTCACTTTCCCCTTGCTGCCATGAGCGAAATCAAACAGGTCTGCCCATTCCATGTACCCTTCACAGGCTGAGCCAATCTATTTCTTATGATTGCCGAATCCTCTTGTAACGCTGGAAATGCATATCCTCTTATTTCCATCTAGTGTACTGTAATTTTTTCCTTGTTTTGTTACCTCAAGATATGACATTTCTGTCTCTTTATATATTGTAATTGTTTTACTGTTTGTATATATATCTTTATGCATTTATGTTGGTTTGTTTCGTAAATATTATTTGTACTTTTACGCTGGGTCTTGCCTAGGGAAAACTGCTATCGAACGATTACATCGATAGGTCGTGTGAAGAATCAAAGTGTGTAGGATCTTTGGTAGTGTGAACTCGGTCGGTGGAGCGCGGGCTGAGCGGAGAGAGTCTGGCGGGAGTAGCGAGTGGAGCAGGTGTGTTGTGTGACGCTCCCGCGAGTTGCCGCGCTTTCGGGGTTTGGCAGCATGTAATTGCGATCGACTTGCGATGATAGTTTCTGACATGGTGTCGCGGACGGGAAACATTAACTAGCGCGCATCAAGAGCCCGTTTCGTCTGGTGACCATGTCGAGAAGAAGGCGCGCCAACATCCAGCTTCTGCAACAGCGACAGCCGACAATGAGTGACTGTCGCCACCTCCTCGATCGACGGCTTCAAACCTTCAATCAACCAACAAGGAAGACTGGACGCACGTAAAGTTCTAGAACTGTATGGCAGACCTCAGCATTTCAAACTTTTAAAATTGTTCAAATCACTAAATTACAGCAACTTAGTATGAACGTTTGTTGCTCATTGTCCCAATTGCATTACCAAGCAGGGTCCCTTCCTTTTCCGGAATGAACCCGAGTGTCGTTGAAATTCAAATTCGATTTCACTGCTTTATTTCAAAGTTCAGTTAAAATATTAGATTACACAAGCACAAATTAAGAGTGCGAGTTTTGTTACCGTATTTTAGCTTACCTGTGACTGCAGCTCAGCTTGGTACGTACTAAATTTTACTATTGTTAATTGTTCAGAATCATTTAATTCAAGTTCAAAGTTAAATCTCGTATTTCTAAATTGCGTAGATTCAAGTAGCTTTTGAAATGATTGTTGAGGTAGTCCAAGACTAACCGTATTTTACTGAATTTCGATGTGCTTCAGAAAGAAAGCTCACTATTAACTTCAGTCACTAAATTAACTTTCGATTTTCCGGTTTTATTAATTCTTTTGCTAAATTAAGTCAGGGTGTAGCGAAATTTATTACTTCTGACAAACTTTCAGTTTTCACACTACACGTGTCAACCTTCAGTTGCCACGCTTCTAGTGCTAATTATATGTGTAACAACCTTTCTTTTTCAGTTACTATAGTAATTGTCCTTAGGACTGGCGACCGTGATTTCCCCCAAATCTCAAATACCAAATTACCGCTAGTTAATTGTTAACGTAACGGCTGCACATTTACTTTCTTTATTAACTTTACCCCTTTTCAAAATTAATTTCCACCAGTTTCATTAGCACATTTCCTTTCATTTAGATGTAACCCTTTCCTCCCTCTTTACCGACAGGTTAACTTCGGTGACGATTGCTTTTCCAAAACTCCCATTAGGTACACGCGGTTTCATTTTTCACTGTCATTAAGGTCGGTAAGTGAGGGGGAGGTTACACTCTAACTGCCACTGCAGCCAGCCACAGTGCACTGCGAGACAAGGTCACACTATTATGGAGCCACCACTAGCTTGTGCAGTGCCTTGTTGACAACTGCGGTCCATGGCTTTGTGGGGGTTGAGCGACACACGAACCTTACCATCAACTCTTACCAACTGAAATCTGGACTCATCTACCCAGGCCACGGCTCCCAACCAATATGGTCACAACCCCAGGACAGACGCTGCAGGCAATGTCCTACTGTTAGTGAAGGCACTAGCGTCGGTCGTCAGCCGCTATAGCCCATTAACGCCAGATTTCGCCACTCTGTCATACTGGGTACATTCGTCATTCGTCCCACATTTCTGCGGCCATTTCTCGCAGTGTTGTTTGCCTTTCATGACTGACAAATCTATGCAAACGCCGCTACTCTCGGTCGTTAATTGAAGGCTGTAGGCCACTGTGTTGTCAGTCTTGAGAGGTAATGCCTGAATGGTATTGTTGGAACACTCCTAACACTGTAGATCTCGGAATGTTGAATACCGTAACTATTTTCCAAATGGAATGTCCCATGCGTCTAGCTCCAACTACCATGCAGAGTTAGAAGTCCGTTACTTTCCATCCTGTGGCCATAATCAAGTCGGAAACCTTTTCACATGAATCATCTTACAAATGACACCACTGCCAGTATACTGCCCTTTTATACAATACATACGCGATACTAACTGCCATATGTATACGTTTTGTTGAATGAGTTTGTATCAAAATATCTGACGTAAATTGCCGTATGTTTTGACTGCACTGACTTAGAAACTTCATTTTTTTACGTTGCCATGGGGCCATTGATTTTAATACGTAACATAAATTTCAACTTCATAAGTCCCCCCGTTCCTCAGAAAAAGGGTTTTGAATAGCTGGGAAGACAGACAGATAGACGGACAACAAAGTAACCCTGTAAGGGTTCATTTTTTATCTACTAATGTCCATTACCTTAAAAACACATTAAAAATAGCAAACCGTAAATCCCTTCCACAACAGTAAACAAACTATCACTAAACCATATCTAGCATAAAATAGTCATCAAATTGGCATATTGCCTTTGAAGTGATTCAAGATCTCTATTTCCTGTGGGTACTTTTTTTTTAGTAAAGGGCTATTCCAAAGATGGGAAGCGTCATTGATGACGCAGTTGACGACCTCAAATCGCTTCCCTAAAGCATTCCATAACTGCCGCAGAACTACATCTGGAGACCTAGTTAGACAGTTTATGAAATGATCATCTTTACCTGTCAGAAATTCATATACCAGGACAGCCGATGGGCGAACGTGAAGTATCGTAAGTGAATGGCAAGTATGGTCCAATTACGCTATTGACGCACTCTAAGACAAAAAAAGGACGCACCACGAGTGAATTATCAGAATGAGATGGAATATGCGATGTACATGTACAGACAAATAAATTATTATAATTTCAGAAAAAATTGTATGATTTATTAAAAACACAGAGCTTAACAAACTAGACGAGTCAATAACGCGTCCGTCCACCTCTGCCTTTTATACAAGCAGTTATTCGGCTTGGCATTGATTGATAGAATTGTTGGATGTCCTCCTTAGGCATAACGTGCCAAATTCTGTTCAATTAGCGCGTTAGATCGTCAAAATCACGATGTGGTTGGAGGAACCTTCGCCGTAATGCTCCAAACGTAGGTCAAAATACAGTATGGCTAGGTAGGGATTGGCAAGAGCGAAGACAATCAGTAGAAACTCTCACAATGTGCAAATGGGCATTATCTTGCTGAAATGTAAGCCTAGGATTGCTCGCTATGAAAGATAACAAAGCGGGGTGTAGAATATCGTCGACGTACCGACTGTGCTATAAGCCTGCCGCGGATGACAAACAACGGGGTCCTGCTATGAAAAGGAATGGCACGCCAGATCATCACTTCTGGCTGTCGGACTGTACTGTGGACGACGGTCAGGATCCCACTGCTGTTCACGGCGGCTTCAGACACGTCTTCGGCCTGGATTCTCACTGAATGGACTGGAAATGTCTTCGAGTTGAGCCCCTATGACCAATGAATCATTTATTTGTTTGCACATGTTCATCACATCTACCGATATCCTTACCATTCGCCATTCGGATAATTCTCGCTATTAGGATAATTCCTTCGTGGTGCGTTGTTATCTTTTTTTTTTAGTGTATGTAGCATCTGTGCTAGCAGTACATCACTAGTGTATAAAGGTCTCAACAGTATTAGTCCAACCAGCGACGATGTTGTGAAGCTTCAGTTTTGTCCCTCTTTGCAGCATGACCCACCAGGTAGCAAACTGATCTCTTTCCACGGTCATCTTGTCACTGCGCTGCCATTGCAATAGTTTCACTCTGGACGAACGTGTCATCAGGACTATACTGTTAAGCTGAAGCGGGAGTAACCAGTGAATAGCACGTTCCTCCATTTGTTCCTATACCAGTATCGATGTTCCTCTCAAGCCATATATTGCATGGAGTACAACAGACGCAGCCGAATGTTTGGCATATAGATCAGCTGCTCCGAGGCCCCAATACATAATTTGTATACGTATGTTCTGAGACTGCGGTAACCTCTGTTTTCCAAACGGCGTTGGGTTACTCCCACAGTACTGGAGCAGTTGTTAAGATCAATTCTGATCTGCTTCAAGGTGTCCAAGGATTCTGCCCTACAAAACAGAGGCCCCATTAGCTTCTATGTATCGCTTTTTAGCATATTCCATCAAGAATCTCCACGCTGTTCATTGTAGAAGCGCAAACACAACAGAGATATGAAGGGTTTAGCGCTTTCATTATCTTTGAACGGCATACCTGTTCAACCAGGACGCACTCTTTTGCTATTACAGTAGTACAGTTCATTCGTGTGAGGTCGATTATTGCACAAGTAACAATATTTGCTACAATTTACAACTAATTCGAAGTCTAAGTGTCTAAACAGTATACATCCTAGATCATCCGAAAAGTTAGCTCTGTTGAAGTGTACTGCGAACACTGCTGTGTGTTTGACTCTTTATTAGTGTATCACAAAGATTGTAGGAGTACCTAGAAAGAAGACCTTCGCAGCCGTGATTTGACCAACGATTGGACTTCTGAATGGGTGCGAAATCTTTATGTTACTAGCATGCACTCAAAGCACTGAGCGCATCAATTGTCCGCAGGTGGATGTAAATGTTTAATTCACATCGCAAGATCGTTAACAAGGAACAGACAAGAGGGAGTAAGCTGAAGATGACTGCAAAAGAATTGATGCGTTTTGAGGCAACTTTTGTAACTATGTCCGCTGTGCAGTGAAAGTTGTGACTTAACCGCTTGTCTGACTCCCTCTATCTCAGTGAATCTTTCTAAAACTGTCTACCAAAACTTCTTAAGAATGATTACAAAACAAACTAATTCCTAACTTAAACTCGTGTGCTTTGCAAACTCTGACTGTACTGCAGTATACAAGGGCTTACTATGATTTGCTCAACACTGTCTACAAACTGAAGCCAACTGTTTCTATAAAAATGCAGTGGTATCCTGAATATAATCAGACTTTTAAAATAAATGTGCGACTGAACCTACAAAGAAATTCCTGCCCCTGAACTGTATTTCACTTACCGTGTGTCTTAACAAACATATTAGCAAATTTCTTGAAAGCAGGGTACAGCAGCAAGGCAAAAACCTACGGCTGCGTACTCCATACCATAAATTGCAACGTGCGTACATGCATAATAAACTGAATGAAGTGTGCACATTTTAACTAGTAAAAAATGACTTTTGACAAAATTCTAATAAAACTCTATATTCAAAAGTAATGCTTTAAACATCTACTAAATTTTCACAGCATTATTTGCATAATATGGCTTTAACAAAAAACATTAAGCTAGGAAATCTCATCTTCCTATTAGAGCAATGCATTTAACAATTCTGCTCTATGAGCTTCCTTGCTGCAATCTCAATAACACACGAAAATGCTATGCACTTACATCCTAACCCCAATATCTCAACTTTCTAGAAAAACTCACAATAATCTCCTTAGCTTCTCTCTCCATAACTGTATAGAAAATATTCATCCTCCAATTCAATCACTCTCATACCACACTTATAAAGAAAATTTTCTTATTGTACCAATAATCAAAGATCAGATTCATGGTTTTACCCTGTGTGAGCTATGCATATAGATATTTATGTAAGAAACAGAATTTACAGAGTGACCAAAATAGTACGCATACCTCACATATCCTCCCCGTTCAGCAACCAGAATTTTGTACAAAATGTTTAACAAACGAATAGTGACAAGTAAACAGATGTTCAAAAATGTTAGAAGAGCGAGGCACTGAAAAAATTAACCTAAAAATGAAATATGTTTACATGGAATAAATTTTTCTTCAGTCACAATCATGAGCAAAAGTAAATAGGCAAAATTAAATAGCTTAAGATGTCCTCAGTTACTTAGGAAGTGTTATGTACACAAAATATAGAATAAATTATTTACAGTAGAATCAACTGTAGATAAATCGACTTGCACAGTGTAGAACATGTTTTTGTGTTTGAAAGCACACAGCACAAAATTGTATTCACACTGTTTCTCAATGTCTGTTTTCATTGCTAACTAGTTAAAGGTTTCACTGAATAAGAAGTACTTTCATCATTTGAAGTATCATACAAAGGCGTAGGTAATGAGAGACTCAGCGGGAAATATCTAAGCTCAGCTGATACCCACTAGTAGTAATTGTGAGGCAAATTATAGCGTAGATCATTGTACCAGCAGCAGACTCGGGGAAGCGATCCTTCACCGACAACTCACTAGACTCAAAGTGATTTAATAAATTGTTTCGAAGTTACTGAATAACTGAAGAGGGTCGACGTTTCATTCTGAACAGTTCATTGCGGAAATTCAAAAGTTTAGAGTTTTATGCGTGGTTATGCTACATACTACTACTACAACTAGTACTACTCCTGGCAATCTCCAGTCAAAAAATTTTGTTGTGCATTACAAGGAAGTGACATAGCGGTAACACTTTCCATCATCAGTGTATATTAACAAATCAATAATAATACATGTGAGACAAGTAGTTAAAGTTGTACAACTGTGTATCTAGAAATCTAAGTGAGTAATACTAAGATTTTGCGGAGTCCTATGTCTATAACCGACAAAAAGTGGCATTTTGGTCTATATGTAACAGCATTACAATAATGAACTACAGAACAATGAGACAAGTAAAACAGTGTACAGTAATAATCATGATAAGTGACCATTCTTGTATGTGTACAGAATAACCCGATGAAAACAATCAGTCTGTCCAAGTACCTTTTTAATAAGTAAGTGTTAACACACAAAAATATAGCGAGTAAGGCAGAAATAAGAACTTAAGCACAATAAACACAGAGATGAGGAGAACACAAACAAATAATCAGGAAAAATTGAATTTGGTAGTATCCATGGTTCATATCATGAGAATTGAATGCACTCGGTAAAGAACATTATCAAAGTCGTCTTTTTGTCAGGATAGTCCTAATGCTAAACTTTGAACAAAAACTGATCAGATTTTTGTAACTTTCTTTTCTCCACTCTCATACGTTTCTTTCTCAGAATCTACACTTCACATATGTCTCTTCTTACCTTCTATTATCTTTGTCATACCTCCTTTCTAACTTCTTATTACCATTTAATCTTTCTCAACTTTCCTTTATTAACCAGTTACTTCCAATATTTTTAAACAAAACCGCCTTACAAACTTCGTTATACGTTATACTCTTTAAGACCTTTTCTTTTAGTGCACTAACCTTTTCTTTAAATGCCTTCTTCACCTTTTTCTTTTTGCTTCCTCGTTACACATCTTTCATAGCTCACTGCTCTTAACATAATAATTATACTAATGGCGCCGCATCCTACATTAACAATTTCTAGCCCGCATCTCGTGGTCGTGCGGCGGTAGCGTACTCGCTTCCCACGCCCGGGTTCGATTCCCGGCGGGGTCAGGGATTTTCTCTGCCTCGTGATGGCTGGGTGTTGTGTGCTGTCCTTAGGTTAGTTAGGTTTAAGTAGTTCTAAGTTCTAGGGGACTGATGACCATAGATGTTAAGTCCCATAGTGCTCAGAGCCATTTGAACCATTTTTTGAACAATTTCTATACAGAATTTGCACTACAAAGAAACCCAAGAAATTATGTAAGTACAAGAGACAAATTCATCCTGAGATTTCTTAAGCTAAAGCAATGCATGTTATCATATTAGAGCATCAGTAAATACATGAAAACAATCAGTATGCAGTGATACACATTTTAGAAGAAAATGTATGCAAAAGAATCTTTTACTGCACTATGGCAAAAGAAAGAAGGCGAAAAATAAAAAATTCTCATTAGTAAAGTATTTGTTAGTTAAGCTTCTTTTGTAGGCGAATGTCTATAAGTATAATTTTTCTGCTAGGTAAGCAATGATAACGGTGTTGGCATACCTTTAGGTCCATATATTCTTGCTTCTCATTCTCTTTTGGTAATTTCATACCTTAACGATCTTCACTATATGTAGCACTTCTTCCAGTAATGTGCCAAATATGCACGTGAATGTTCCATAATTCTTTGGCTAAATGTATCCATAGCAAACAGTTCAAAGTTTTCTAACGTGTTTAAAATTCTGATCTGAAAACAAAGAAAGTACAATTACTCATAAAATACATATAGTTTACTACAAGTCGGCTTGTGTGGCCGAGCGGTTCTAGGCGCCTCAGTCTGGAGCCGCGCGACCGCTCCGGTCGCAGGTTCGAATCCTGCCTCGGGCATGGATGTGTGTTATGTCCTTAGGTTAGTTAGGTTTAAGTAGTTCTAAGTTCTAGGGGACTGATGGCCTCAGCTGTTAAGTCCCACAGTGCTCAGAGCCATTTGAACTATTTTTTGTTTTTTACAAAATAATGTATCGGCGAATCATAGGTAACTATTAGTACTGAAAATAACCACAAAAATGTTCCATAAAACAAATTATTTCAGAAATATCTGCCATGCAAGTAAAAGTTGAATATTTTTTTTTTAGATGATGGGATTAATTTATCTTCAATTCAGCACTAGTCTAATCGAGCCATCTTTTTTCTTCACGATTTGTAGTGGGCTGTTATATGAACTGACTGCATATTCTGTGATTCATTGTTTTAGCATGGACTTGTCAAAAAGACCTTTACTGTGTGTCGCGGTGCAGCGCTCTACTCTGTCTACCTTTTCCTGAATCAATCTGTGTATGTCAATTTCCTGATCAATTTCATGATTAAGGGCATATGGACAACATGTGCCATTACTAAAGTACTTTGGTGAAAAATGCGATGCGTCATCTGTCAAAAATACATAAACAATTTGCTTTCTCTTCCTGTCAAGAAATTCAGTCTTGAAATATTGAAGAGACAGACCTACCTTCAACTTCCAATTCTTCTTCAGCGTCGTTAAAATTCAAAAACAACTTTATACTTATGTAGAAAATCTACACCTAATATTGTTTCTGTGGACAAGGGAGGAACAATCAAGAAATTCATGGAAAATGTATAGCCTTGACATGTAAGTCTAAATAGATTTGATGCTTCACGTCTACACCTTTTATAGAAATCACACGTTGTGTCTTAATCTTTCGTAATGGTAAAGTCAGACAGTCTGTTGTTTTCGTACCTTTGTGGGATGTTACGTCACTGACCAGAGAGATACACGGCTACCAGGAATCAAAAACAGTGGAAACTATAGTGTTACCTATTGAACTTTTTACTATTATATGTATTACAGGATTTTGTTTATCGTCAATGTCTTCCAGCAGAATCTCTCTGATGTCTTCAAAAAGTGCAAAGATTAATGTTTCGGCAGCGGCGCTTTTCGTGTTGTCTGCAGCAGTGATTGCTGCCAGAGTTCCGAGTCACTCTTTCGCAATGATACCTCGTCGCTGTTTGTGTCGTGGATTTGATGATCGAAATTCAATCCAGAATTCTGCCAATATGGGGGTGTGCTATGAATATTCTGACTGTTTTGATTCCTGTTTGTATGATTGTAGACATGCTGCGTATTTTGCACAGTCGATGTGCCTTAATTGTGACCATCATACATCGCATGATGACAAT
This sequence comes from Schistocerca cancellata, assembly GCF_023864275.1. Taxonomy (NCBI): domain Eukaryota; kingdom Metazoa; phylum Arthropoda; class Insecta; order Orthoptera; family Acrididae; genus Schistocerca; species Schistocerca cancellata. Next base: position 881,797,024 of record NC_064626.1, read on the forward strand.
TTGAATGCTGTTCGTTAAAATTTGAACGATGTTCGTTGAGTGACGTTGTGTTACTTGCCTATATTATCGAAAACTCCTGTAGTGCTTGGCATCATATTTGCCATCGCTGCTACGAAAATTACTTCTATCTCGATAATCATTATTCAAATGCGAGTATTGTACATCGTAAAGATAAGGGGGGTGTCTAGTCTGTAACGGTATCTGTTGTTACTTGTTATATTTATTTCGCACGTTCCAATCGCTTTTGTTTTCATGAGGTGCACAAGAATTTCGCCAATCATAATTATTGTTGTAACTGTTATGCTATATTCCTGTTAAGCTGTTGTCACTAATTCCAGTTTCTCAACTAATGTCTGAAATGCTTCTAACCCGTCTTTGCATCAGCCGGGCAATATTATGTGTTTCAAATGTCTAGGTAATTATGTTAAACAAATACGAATAAGCTCTGAAGGACTGTATGGGTTTGATAAATCGTTATTTCTGTGTACCAAGCTTCAAAATATTTGGCTAGGCTTGAATATTCGAACTGTTCAAAGTTTCTTAACATTGTAATGCTATGTTTTACGCTATCCCATGGGGATTGTGCAAGTAAGCTGACAAAATTGCTCGATAAAAGTCGATTACGATATAGAAATCTCTCACGATCGAACGCATTCTTGCTGCGGGTTCATTTTCTATATATCCGCAGATGAATTCCAATTTGTGTCCTCGTGGCCAATTTGGTGTTAAAGAATATAAATACTGATCAAACCAAGCTTGAGGATGTATTTCGTCACTGTAATTTCTGAATGCTTTAAATCTGCGTGCTGTCAAAAAGTGTTTATAGTCGAAGTTGCCATTTTTATGTGTTCACTGTTCTCTATTGCGTCACGTCGGCAGTTCATTATAATATCTGCATGTGTGATATTGTTCTCGCGGAACATCATCTAAACACCACAAATTTGCGTTGTCTTCAAAATTTCATGAACGTGAACGTGAATGTGAACGGTCAAATTCGTCATTTTCGTAGATACAGTCAAGCTTTGTTTCAGTGAGTTTGAGCGGTTCCTGCACAGTGTACGTATTACGTTTTTGCTGCTGACTGATTTTTGCTTGGTTGTCTTTAAAGCTTTTCAGAGACGTATTCTGCTATGTCTGAAAGTTGTACTAACAGCGTGTCATTTGAATCCCTATCTGCACTGGCTGATGGTTCAAATGGCTCTGAGCACTCTGGGACTTAACGTCTGAGGTCATTAGTCCCCTAGAACTTAGAACTACTTAAACCTAACTAACCTAAGGACATCACACACATCCGTGCCCGAGGCAGGATTCGAACCTGCGACCGTAGTAGTCGCGCGGTTCCAGAATGTAGAACCGCTCGACCACTCCGGCCGGCTGCACTGGCTGAGAAATTAGCCATGTTCGTTGTCAGGTCATCAACTCCTTCTTTAATGCTCTTTGTGTTCTTCAGAATTTAATGTCTAAATTTCCACTTGTTCGCTAATTTCTTTTACCGTTGTGTTAACCTGTAATCTCTGTTCTTTTATCTGTGTAAATATAGCACTCGAAACTACAGTGTTGATTTTAGCTGACAATTAGACCCTGTCATTGCGTTGGTTTGTTCTGTTTCAAGATTACGTAACCTAGTTGCAGAACTGCTAATGAACGGTCGAAGGTAATTTATAATTTCTTCCCTAACCTCAACATAAATTTCACATTTTCAATTTTATTTCTTCCTGTGCTTTCTATTCTTTTCGTGTGATGTTCTATTCCGTTTCTGCGATTTGTGGACGTATTGTTCACTGAAGTTGAAAAATGGTTCAAATGGCTCTGAGCACTATGGGACTTATCATCTATGGTCATCAGTCCCCTAGAACTTATAACTACTTAAACCTAACTAACCTAAGGACAGCACACAATACCCAGTCATCACGAGGCAGAGAAAACCCCTGACCCCGTCGGGAATCGAACCCGGGAACCCGGGCGCGGGAAGCGAGAACGCTACCGCACAACCACGAGCTGCGGACTCACTGAAGTTGATGTAGTTGTGTTCGTTCAAAAGACCTCGACGCAAAACTTGGTTCTAATGTGTCTGTCATCGGTTGTTGTAACATTTCGCAAGACTGTGGAAACTTATTGCCTACCGACTATTCTTCAGAATTTACGTTTTTACTACTCATTGTATGTTTTGTATCATCAGTTGTCACTAAGTTTGTTGGCAGTTCCAAATACCGGTATCATGTAAATTACTGGCTGGTGCTAATTGTTCAAAGTTGTTTGTTTCATCCTGAACTGAATCATTATTCTGCAACACTCTCTGTGGTCTCCTGCTACGACGAAATTTCGTATTGTTATCCGTGGTATCAAACATGATGAAATTCTATTACACGAAAAACAAATTAATATATAATGACCAAACGAAAGAAAGAAACTGTTTTTTGATACTACAGTGTACACAGATTCTCAACAATAAATGTAGTATTCATGGAACCTGTACTATAATGGCTTCCTTCTACGTAACAAAATTGTCAATAACCGTCCCACGTATTTGCACAGAAATTTCAAAAATTACACACAAAAAATTTAAATGTATTACAATGATTGAAAAAGAAGTCTGCTACTCTCTGTCTGAGTGAATCTTCCTAAAACCATCTACCAAAACTGCTCACAAATGAGGAACGTAGGAAATCTATATGTAAAGTAATACTTACGTCATTTAAAGCATCATGTGAGCGTGGAACGTAGGGAATCTATATGAAATGTAATACTTACTTCATTCAATATATCAAGTAAGAAATCACAACGTAGCTTAAGGGAAAATCACACAGACGTGATAATCAATCGTCAAAAGCAATAAAACTGTTTCCCAACACAGAAGAAACCAGTTCCACAACTGTTGCTAAATCTGACCTACAAACGGCGAGAATCTTCAACACATTCAGTTTTGAAGCAATAATAATTACATTTACAAAAATATTCGTCTATTAGAAAGTCGAACGAAGTGTAAGAAACGGCGAATCATTGGACTCAATAAAAATTTTTAAGTGTCAAGGAAAGCGTCTGTGACAGAAACAACAGACAACAACAGAAATATATGTTTCTCATGCATGAAATGTGTTTATATTCTCTTTGTTTCACGGCAATGAGCTGCAAACATAGACATATTCGAAAGTATTTCTTCATGAATGAGTTGTAGCTTATGTCACTGAATCAGTGTGATTCGGCTGTTTGTACGTGCATTTCACGATAACTCATGTTTCTTGGTAACTAACTAACGCATGGAACGCAAAAATATAACAATTATTCCATTAATTAAGCATAAAATAACTAAAAACAAACATTATTCTTACCACAAACGTGACTGTCTGATTTCTCACCGCTTGGAGCGCTGATGTCGCCCCAGCTGTCAGACGGTAACAACTTTCGCATCAGAGTGTCGTAATCGTATTTATTAGACTGTGGTTTTGCCCTGTGTGAGCATATCTATATTTACATAAGAAACTGAATTTACAGGATGGCCAAAATTATATACAAACCTCACAAAGTCACGGCTTGACTACCATTACATGTGATAAATTACTTCAACGAGGGCATGCAGGCATGAAACTCTTTTTACCATATGAGTAACGGAGGAAACCACGTTGTAAAAGATACGTACTTTCATGTGCCATAAACATCATTAGTATCTCCTTTTCTATTTATATTCCAACGGAGTGTAATTTCCACGTGATTATGACTATCATAGTTTAAGAACTTTCCAGGAAAATGGACTTTACAGCTTCCCGCTAGCCGTACCTTTCATTTATTACTATTTGTTCGTCACTAGTGGACAAAATGCTATCGTCTGCGATCAATGTGTTCATAGGAAATCTAAGATAACGAAAAGGAACATCAGATAAACGATATGAATTTTGCACATCACGTTGTGAAGGAACAAAACATTGTTGCAGACTAAACTTTGAGGCGAAACCAACTGTTGTATTGTAACAAGCAGAGAAACGTCTTCTGAGGCAGAGAGGAATTCCAGTTGAATGCATGTGGAGAAATAGCGGCATTTGTTGTACTCCAGTCTGGGTGTACAGTCGCAGTGACGGTATGAAATGGGTAGGTAAAGTAAAATCACCATTACGGAAGGCAAATGGAAGTCTTAGATTTGTGACAAGTGTTCTAAGAAAACACAATATACCCGTAAAAGAAGTAGCAAGTAGCATACAGGACTTTAGTGCGACCAGTTTCATTGTTCCGTTACTTGCAGTCCATATCAATCGAACGTGGGAACAGAGATGTGTTGCTAGGATAGTAACAGTTCGTATGAGACGGTAACAGTGTTCGGGGTATAGAAATGGAAATCCTTGGTAGAAGTACGATGTAGCTTTTGTGAAACCCTGATGGTTAAATTGAAAGAATACGATCTTTGAAGATGACTGTGCGACCATTACGCTGCCACTATCGTATGTATAGGTCGCACAGAGTTCGTGAGAATAAGATTTGAGAGATTAGGAGACGAAAAGCGTCATACATGAAAATTTCCCTTGCTCAGCAGGAGCAGGAAAGAAAATCTGTAATTTAATACAGCATAACCTCCGTCATGTACTGTACACGGAGTTACTACAGGCAAATAAATAACATACACCACAACACACAATTCGCCATGCAAACAGAAACAAAAGGGGCAGTACGCTACTTCGACCTTACAATCATGAAATCCAACAACAGACACAGATTCAAAATTTTGAGAAAGGAAACAGCAACAGACCTTATTCCATAGGAGTCAAACCACTAGCAATCTCAAAAGATTGCAGCCATTAGACATATGGTATACAGACTATGCAGAATACCTCTCTGCAAAAAGCTCTATCAAGAGGAACTAAACATCATCATTAATACAGCACAAAACAATGGATACAGCAGCAACACAGGACACAAATTACATGACACTATTAAAAAGAAAAACGGACAGAACACAAAAAAATTAAAAATAGTCCAAATATTCCAACAAATAACAATAAAACACAACACATATTCACACAGAAAACGCATCTGTCGACACAAAAATGGCATACGATGACATATCACAACCAGATCACATGCAAAATTAATAACATCTTAAAAAACAGAAAAAGAGATATATTCCTTAAGACAAATAATGCAATAAAAATAAACCAAAACCTGTGACAGAAGAGGAAAACAAATACAATAATTCACGTATAAATGAATTAACATGTAATAGCTGCAACTCTAAATATATTGGGATGACTACAAGAAATTTTACATTCAAGCACAGAGAACATATAAGGACACTGAAGAGCGAATGTACCTACTCCACATACGTTGAAAATCTAGTGACAGAAAATCACCAACACACTGAGATAAAAATAGATATGGCGGTCTTATGTCATTGTTGTTGTTGTTGTTGTTGTTGTTGTCTTCAGTCCTGAGACTGGTTTGATGCAGCTCTCCATGCTACTCTATCCTGTGCAAGCTTCTTCATCTCCCAGTACTTACTGCAACCTACAAACTTCTGAATCTGCTTAGTGTATTCATCTCTTGGTCTCCCTCTACGATTTTTACCCTCCACGCTGCCCTCCAATGCTAAATTTGTGATCCCTTGATGCCCCAGAACATATCCTACCAACCGGTCCCTTCTTCTTGTCAAGTTGTACCACAAACTCCTCTTCTCCCTAATTCTATTCAATACCTCCTCATTAGTTATGTGATCTACCCATCTAATCTTCAGCATTCTGCTGTAGCACCACATTTCGAAAGCTTCTATTCTCTTCTTGTACAAACTATTTATCGTCCATGTTTCACTTCCATACATGGCTACACTCCATACAAATACTTTCAGAAACGACTTCCTGTCACTTAAATCTATACTCGGTGTTAACAAATTTCTCGTCTTCAGAAACGCTTTCCTTGCCATTGCCAGTCTACATTTTATATCCTCTCTACTTCGATCATCATCAGTCATTTTGCTCCCCAAATAGCAAAACTCCTTTACTACTTTAAGTGTCTCATTTCCTAATCTAATTCCCTCAGCATCACCCGACTTAATTCGACTACATTCCATTATCCTCGTTTTGCTTTTGTTGATGTTCATCTTATATCCTCCTTTCAAGACACTGTCCATTCCGTTCAACTGCTCTTCCAAGTCCTTTGCTGTCTCTGACAGAATTACAATGTCATCGGCGAACCTCAACGTATTTATTTCTTCTCCATGGACTTTAATACCTACTCCGATTTTTTTTTCCTTTACTGCTTGCTCAATATACAGATTGAATAACATCGGGGACAGGCTACAGCCCCGTCTCAACCCCTTCCCAACCGCTGCTTCCCTTTCATGCCGTCTGGGTTCTGTACAAATAGTAAATAGCCTTTCGCTCCCTGTATTTTACCCCTGCCACCTTCAGAATTTGAAAGAGAGTATTCCAGTCAACATTGTCAAAAGCTTTCCCCAAGTCCACAAATGCTAGAAATGTAGGTCTGCCTTCCCTTAATCTATTTTCTAAGATAAGTCGTAGGGTCAGTATTGCCTCACGTGTTCCAACATTTCTGCGGAATCCAAACTGATCCTCGCCGAGGTCGGCTTCTACCAGTTTTTCCATTCGTCTGTACAGAATTCGCGTTAGTATTTTGCATCCGTGACTTATTAAACTGATAGTTCGGTAATTTTCACATCTGTCAACACCTGCTTTCTTTGGGATTGGAATTATTATATTCTTCCTGAAGTCTGAGGGTATTTCGCCTGTCTCATACATCTTGCTCACCAGATGGTAGAGTTTTGTCAGGACTGGCTCTCCCAAGGCCGTCAGTAGTTCCAATGGAATGTTGTCTACTCCCGGGGCGTTGTTTGGACTCAGGTCTTTCAGTGCTCTGTCAAACTCTTCACGCAGTATCGTACCTCCCGTTTCATCTTCATCTACATCCTCTTCCATTTCCATAATATTGTCCTCAAGTATATCGCCCTTGTATAGACCCTCTATATACTCCTTCCATGTCATATGTCATGCCATAAATAAAAACGAAAATATTCTCAATGACCAAAAGAGCAACAACAGAAGACCAATTTTCAAACTAATTCATATTCTACCATAAAAAATACTTCAAAAATTAAAATTTAAATAAATAAAAATAAAGAAAAATTTTAAAAGTCAAGCACGGAGACAGTGTGCCACCACCCATCTTTCCTCTATCCCCATCCCACCACCCCACGCCACTTTCCAAGGGCCCCTCAGTCAGTTCTCATAATCCTTCAGTCAGTTCTAAAGCACGTTTCCAAGTGCAGTGCAAGCATATACAACCTTCTACAGTATACGTTAAGTGGAAAGAATTGCTGGAAGAAACCTATGCCACGCGCATTTAGCACATGTAGGACGACAAATGGCTGCATGACGCCGGCCGGTGTAGCCGAGCGGTTCTAGGCGCTTCAGTCTGGAACCGCGCGACCGCTACGGTCACAGGTTCGAATCCTGCCTCGGGCATGGATGAGTGTGATGTCCTTAGGTTAGTTAGGTTTAAGTAGTTCTAAGTTCTCAGGGATTCATGACCTCAGATGTTAAGTCCCATAGTGCTCCGAGCCATTTGAACCATTTGGCTGCATGACTGGACACAAAAGCGAATGTGAGTAAAAAACACAAACATATATTTATAATTATAAATATAAATAGCTAGATCTAAAAAAACTGCAAAAGAATCACTACAAATATCACATAAAAATATGTATACGTAAGTAATTTTGTTTATATTTTATATCACTAATGATGTCTAACATGAATAGGCGGAACACGTCTGGTACTCAAGAATAAACTTCACTTGCAAAAGACAGTAGTTTTTATCTTTGTGATAAAACATAATTGAAGTTATTATTAGCAACTGCGGAAAATGGCTGCAAATACACACATCAAAAAAGTTTTGCACCACCCCAGTTCCCTAAACTCCTGAAGACAGACGTTGACTGCGGACATTGTATCGCAGACACAGTCCATTTGACTGTTCAGAGATATCACTAAACCCGCCCAAAGATGTAAACAACCATGTATGAGCAGCGCCTATTAGACGGAGGGGGTCCGACAGCCGATTAGTTCCAGTCATTCCACCAGAAATGGTACACAGTTCGTGTTGTCTTTCGTTCAAACATGCCTAGACGGTAAATACCGCGGCTCTATCGCGCCAGCATTGTTACTTTGTGCCAGAAAGGGCTATCAAAAAGAGAAGTGTCCAGGCGTCTCGAAGTGAACCAAAGCGATGTTGTTCGGTCATGGAAGAAATACAGAGACAGGAACTGTCGATGACATGTCTCGCTCAGGCCTCCCAAGGGCTACTACTGCAATGGATGACCGCTACCTACGGATTAAAGTTCGGAGGAACCCTGACAGCAATGCCACCATGTTGAATAATTATTTTCGTGCAGCCACAGGATCTCGTGTTACGACTCAAACTGTGCGCAATAGGCTGCATGATGCGTAACTTCACTCTTTGCAACCACGACATGCAGCGCGGTACAGATGGGCCCAACAACATGCCGAATGGACCGCTCAGAACTGGCATCACATTCTCTTCACCGATGAGTGTCGCATATGCCTTCAACCAGACAATCCTCGGAGACGTGTTTGGAGGCAACCCGGCCAGGCTGAACGCCTCAGACACACTGTCCAGCGAGTGCAGCAGGGTGGGGGTTCACTGCTGTTTTGGGGTGGCATTATGCGGGGCCGACGTACGCAGCTGATGGTCATGGAAGGGGCCGAACCGCTGTATGATACGTGAATGCCATCCTCCGACCGACAGTGCAACCATACCGGCAGAATATTGGCGAGGCACTCGTCTTCATGGACGACAATTCGTGCCCACATCGTGCACATCTTGTGAATGACTTCCTTCAGGATAACGAAATCGCTCGACTAGAGTGGCCAGCATGTTCTCCAGACATGAACCCCATCGAACATGTCTGGGAGAGATTGATAAGGGCTGTTTATGGACGCCGAATCGCCGTTGAGTAGTGGAAGAATCTGGACTAACAGTGCCTTGATGAAATTGTGGATAGTATGCCACGACGAATACAGGCATGCCTCAATGCAAGAAGACGTACTACTGGGTATTAGAGGTACCGGTGTGTACAGCAATCTGGACCACCACCTCTGAAGGTCTCGCTGCATGGTGGTACAACATGTAGTGTGTGGTTTTCATGAGCAATAAAAATGGCGGAAATGATGTTTATGTTGATCTCTATTCCAGTTTTCTGTACAGGCTACAGAGCTCTGGGAACCGAGGTGATGAAAACTTTTTTTGATTTGTGGGTTAACAATATTAACAATATACATTTAGATTTAGATGCAAACGCAGGATTTCGATTTACTCCTGCATAATGTGGAACTGACCGCTAGATGTCACAAGAGGCGAATCTGTCACCATAAAAAGAGGGTATTGTGTTGTCAGTAGAAAAGCACCAATAGCAGAATAGAGCAGTCAGCATATCTCAATAACTTCTGACCTATACTGGTTTTTGTATGTCATATGAGTAATAAATTCATCAAGGACATTACAAAGCTTCTAAACGTGCCCAGGTCAACCGTTGATGCTATGATTATGAAGTGGAAACGTGAAGGAAGAAAAACAACTAAACCGAGACCAGGCAGAGTTCATGCACTGGCGGACAGCAACTGTCGAGCACTGCTTAGAGAGGTAGTAAAAAATAGTCAGTGGAAGGAATCACCGGTGAGTTCCAAAGTACTGACAGCAATCGTTGTAGCACAAGGAATGTGTGTAGGGAGTTAAAAAGAATGGGACAGAGCCAAATATTTCTGCAATCAGTGCTAAGCGACGCTTGAGGTGGTGTAAATAGAGACGCCACAGGGTAATAGATGACTGGAAACGAATGATATGGAGTGATAAATCATGCTGTACCCTGTGACAACCCAATGTCGGGAGACTACGTTTGGCGAAAGCCTGGAGAACGCTACCCGCCGTCATGTGTAGTGCCAATTATGAAGTACGACTGAGGCCGTGTTAGGGTATGATGGTGTTTCTCGTGGTTAGGAAGAACATGAACACATTTTACACCACTGTGTACTGCGTACAATAGAGAAACAGTTTGGATACGATGATTATATTAGCATGACAATGTATCCTGTCATAAAGAAGTATCTGAGGCAATGGTTTGCGGACAACAACATTTCTAAAACGCACTGTCATGTCCAGAAACCCGACCTGAACCCAATGGAACACCTTTGGGGTGAGTTAGAACGATGACTTCACTCGAGATCCCAGCGTCCAAAATAGCTACCTTCGCCGGTTTTGGCTCTAGGGGAAGAATGGGCTGCTATTTCTCCACAGACACTGAAACACTTCGTTGAAAATGTTCCTAGCAGAGTTCAAGCCGTCTTAAAGACGAAGGGTGGGTGAACTTTATACTAATGTCCACTCATGTCCGGATACTTCTTATGAAAGTATATCTGCCCCATGCCTCTCTCTCTCTCTATGGTTTGCGCATCGTGCTCTTCCGAAATAGTAGCAGTGTTTGTAATTGCAACACCCATAGAGCGGCCGGCCGCTGTGGCCGAGCGGTTCTAGGCGCTTCAGTCTGGAACCGCGCTGCTGCTACGGTCGCAGGTTCGAATCCTGCCTCGGACATAGATGTGTGTGATGTCCTTAGGTTAGTTAGATTTAAGTAGTTCTAAGTCTAGGGGACTGATGCCCTCAGATGTTAAGTCCCATAGTGCTTAGAGCCATTTTAACCCATAGAACATCGAGGCATTCACTGTCGGAATAAGTTCTGGCAGATATTCTGTGACCAAATTCGCGAGATTTTTTCTATCTCCAATGTAGCAGCAATGGTCGTTGCCCATTCAAACCCAGTCAGGGGAAACGATACCATGAAAAAGTCGAACATATATATCTTCGCTTTTTCGTTGTACTTTATAATACCATTCATCTATCCCTTCTGCTGGATATGGTGACGGCGATATTTTGTTTCTGTCTAAACAATGACACTACATGCAATACAATCGCCTTGTTGTAATAAGATGTTTCTCATTCTCATCATAGCAGCTGTTTTGCACATTCGCTGAACTTTCATTCGTAATGTTCGTCGGCATACCTTAGGGCGTACAACTCAACTCTTGGTGTTCCATCTGCATACTAGCATATCTAGTTTATATTGGTTTGAGAAAGCCATTTATTTTTCAAACTAATCAGCACTCGGTAGACATGAACGACACTGGCAGAATGAAAGCTATGAGCTACATTTCTCTTCAAAATGGCTCTGAGCACTATGGGACTTAACATCTGAGGTCATCAGTCCCCTAGAACTTAGAACTACTTAAACCTAACTAACCTAAGAACATCACAGACATCCATGCCCGAGGCAGGATTCGAACCTGCGACCGTAGCGGTCGCGCGGTGCCAGACTGAAGCGCCTAGACCCGCTAGGCCACACCGGCCGGCGCTCGACGCGCATGCTCTGTAGCTTACGTAGTTTTTGTAGGCAAATTTGAGGTGGTTTACCCACTTGACAGACCACAAGTGTCCCGTACCAAACAGTTCGTCTCAACTTGCTTCCTCAATATGCTACCTCAAACTGGCCTACAAAAGCTACGTAAGCTACAGCGCATGCGCGTCCAGCGAGTTTGTCAAAATTCTCGCGCTCTCTTCGCACAAACCAATTAGTTCAAGAGAAAAAAACGAATAGGAATAGGAAATTTAATAGAGGGTGCGGTTTACGAGTTACTCAAGAAAAACGTACAAAAGTGATATTAAATGTATTCTACCTCGGAAAACATTCGGAATAGGGCATACGTCCATATGAAATCTTTTGTTCAGAATCACTAATACTATCACCCCTTAAAGCATCCACCTTTCCTCAAACCAAGTGGTTTTCAAAGTTTTCCCTACAAAATTCCTCACTCCTGTAGATTTATACACGTGAGGATTTCAGCGCAAAGTTTTTATTGGTTGTTGAGATGTAGAGAAACATATATTTTTGTATTCGTGTAATGTTGAACATTCCATGTCCGCTTGATCCATTAGTTCCTGATTGTTAATATTATGACCTTCAATTTTACTATGACATGTATTTCTCGTAATTCTGTGTCACGGAACACCACTTTATGTTTCTCATACTCGATAGGATAGTTCGGTCCTTCAATTGTTCACCTTAGAACTGTTTGTTGTTGAATTGTGTTATTGGGTATTGAGCTCATATTATTTTCTGTAGCTATTTAAGTGCAATTTCCTAGATGACAGTTTTTTTTAAATTTAGAAATAGGAAATCTCAAAGCATCTTATAAAACACAAAAAGGTATGCTTTCAGCGCTACGGACATAGTAATTTGCAGCGGGATGCTAATAACCGTAACCACACATGAAGTCGTCGATGAAAAAAATAAAATCTATTTTAGTCCTACGAAATAAGCAGCAAATCGTGCAAATATGTCTTGTGACATACATTTAACGTCTAACGAAATGAAATGATGTGTGGTTGGATTCACTCAAAATGCTAATAAGTTATTTCATTCCACATTTTGGAAACTATGTTCAAAGACTGGCTTTTTTGGAAAAAGAATAGTGCAAATTGGGGACTTTTGATGCTGTGATTACCTTTAATGATGGAATGGGTGACAGATTAAATGTCAATGGGAAACTTAAAATACCTAAGGGGCAAAATATTATAAAGTGTTTGAAGAATGAAGACATATGGTGAATAAACTCTTAAAAACAAAAACTAATGATCCTTCAAGCAGGCAAGAAAAGAGACTGAAACTATAAAATGGAGAAAGGAAGCAAGAATAACAAGGAGTATACAATTCACCTTGGCAAATTCAATTCACGGAAATCATTCTAAGATACAGTAAAAAATTTTTCTAATTTCCGATATGATTTCTCAATTCGGATATTTATGAAGTAGTTTCCCTAGTAAGGTTTTATTTAATGCATGAATCATTTTATGATGGTCTACTACATACTCTAGAATTATTGCTGGATTGAAATCTTTTTGAGTTATGGAGTTCTAATTGAGATAAAAATGGTACAAAATGCGAATAAGAATTCAATTTATTAGAAAACAAGGGACGACTTGACAATCCTACTGAGTGTTCTATCTATGCATTCTAATTATAAAATCCAATTTGAATCAAAGCGAAACGTTTATTACGTGTTGACTTATCAAGGAAACCATGAAAACCAACATTGCTGCAAGTTTAAATGTTAATTGTTAATTACGACATTTCCAAATCAGTTAGTTATCCAAGGATCTGTCTTCCTCGTTTCCTGTATGCGTATTTCTTCACAGAATAAATTGCCTTGACTTATCTCTAGTATTTTTTGAAGAAAAAAATTAGAATGTACCCTAACTTTAGTATGCTATAACCCTCTTAAGATAACACCCTTGTTTCCAGCGACAGCGGTGGTGACGCTGTGGTTCGTCTGGAGCAGATCTGCTATCGTGACGCGCTAATAATACTTCGGTGTAAGTCTTGGAGCCATCACACAGCACTGACTGCTCGCTTATCAAATGGCTCTGAGCACTATGCGACTTAACTTCTGACGTCATCATTCGCCTAGAACTTAGAACTAATTAAACCTAACTAACCTAAGGACATCACAGACATCCATGCCCGAGGCAGGATTCGAACCTGCAATCGTAGCGGTCGCATGGTTACAGACTGTAGCGCTCGCTTATCACATCAATATCACTGTTACTATTTCTTCCAATCTGGACAGCCTAAAGACTGATTTCCGTAGTTTCCCGTGACAAATGAAGTAAAATAACGGTGTGTATTTTATTGTTTTGGTCATGATGTATGTGTCCAGCTTACAGAGTTCCACAACTGTAGAAGTTTAAAAGAACTACCATTCTCCCCTTCTCTATTCTAGTTCGTGCATGGGAAAAACGAGTGTCGATAAATCTCGGATATTTCTGGCCGTGGTTATGTGGTGAGACATTTGTTCGAGGGAGGAAGGTCAGTCTCTTCTTTGAAGGTGCGCTCTCGATATTTCAACATTAAACCTCTCCGTGATACACAACGCCTCTCTTGCAGCGTTTGCCACCAGAGTTTGTTAAGCATCGCTGTAATTCTCTCGTTCGTACTAAATGGGGACCGATGACCTAGCTGTTTGGCCCCTTCCCCCCTCCTTTAAACCAACCAACCAACCTTACTAAATGATCCCGTGACGAATCGCGCCGCTCGCCGTTGTATCTTCTCTATCTCTTCTATTAATCCAAGCTGGTAAGAATAGAGAGCTGATAAGCAATATTTAAGAATCGGTCGAGCAAATACTTTGTAAACCACTTATTTCCTTGGATGAATTACGCTGCTTAACAAGTGCTAAGAAACAACTGACACTTTTTTAGGAGCAACTGTCATCTGCCACGGAACAGCTAACTGTTGCTATGGAACATCCGACCAATAATTGTAAAAGGGAAATGTAGAGTGTAGGATGTGTTAACTGCAGTGAAGTCCGTTCACGAACGCTCTGAGCACATTTGACAGTTCATGCAGTATGGTGTTTGACGAAAGTTGCTGTGGAACCGATTAGTGCGACATTCCGCTTGGTACCGTAACATGTCTGCAAGACGTCTCTGAGTGCTTACGATCGTGGACGAGCAGTTGGTCTACCCCAAGCCGATCGAAGTGTCACTTCTGTGGCCACAGTAACAGGTGTGTACAAAAGTGTCCTCTCGTGATAAAAAGGCAGCTGAAAGTGGAAATTCCTTGCGGAGGCATGCCGGTGTTCGTTGACGAGACCACCACAACGCAAGAGGCTCGATAGTCAGGTCTGGTGGAGAAAAGAAATTAACATCTCTCTCCTAGGCAGATCGCTGCAACCTTGCAACCGCTACCGGTACTCGCCTGCCTGCCAGAACCATTTTGGAGTCATTAAATCAGATTGATTTGTACACTCGGCACATTAAATGCAGCTCACTTCCATCACGCCATCTTCGAGAAGTAGTTCGTCGGTGTAGGGAGCATGTTGGTTGGTATCAGCAACAGTGGTCCAGAGTGATGTCCTCGGACGAATCCCGCTTCGCTGAGGCTAGAGTTTCCGCCCATCAGTTGCTGTGGTGCGAGATAGAGGAAGACGTTACACACCACAGAATGTTCACTTACATCTTCGGTATGGTCTAGCGTTATGATGCTGACAGGTATTACGAACTATAGTCGAACACCACTGAATATCTTTGTGCGAGGTACCACTACTGCACACGAGTATTGCAGGGAGACTTTTCTGGATCATGTCCGCCTGTTTAGGGGTGCGGTAGATCTCAACTTTCTGTTTATGGACGACAATACCCACCCACACATGACGGCTGAGGTGTCAGACACAATGGAAAATGAAGATATTCAACGTGTGGAATGGCCTGCGCATTCCCGGTCCTAAACCTTATAGAGCATGACTGGGATACCATAGGTAGACGTGTTTCTGAAAGAGCAACCACTCCCCGAACCGTGCAAGAACTGAGAACCGCCTCGAGAGAGGAGTGGGACAATATTCCCCAAGGGCTTCCCCCACAGTTTGGTAGCCAGCATGAATAATGTGAGCGAAATGTGTATTAGTGCTCGAGGAGGGCACATTCCCTACTAAAACTCAGATACACACCTTCATACTCGGAGTCTGACCTGTGTCAAACATGAAAATTATCTGTATCTGTTCTCCTGCTTTCGCATGTGATGATATCTGTACCATTTTTAATAATAAATATGCCACTCCACCTCTATCATGTATGCACTGTTTTCCATGACGTCCATCGCTGCCTGTGATAAATGGTTCAAATGGCTCTGAGCACTACGGGACTTAACATCTGAGGTCATCAGTCCCCTAGAACTTAGAACTACTTAAACCTAACTAACCTAAGGACATCACACACATCCATGCCCGAGGCAGGATTCGAACCTGCGACCGTAGCGGTCACGTGGTTCCAGACTGAAGTGCCTAGACCGTTCGGCCATTTCGGCCGGCGCCTGTGATAATTCCTGTCCAACAGCATCTCTGTTCCTTAACAATAAATTGTCAAGAAATGTACGTTTATATAATACGCCCCCAACGAATCTGAGTCTGGTATCTGCTTTTCGTACAATTAGTTTTATATGGTCGTTTCGTTATAGGTCGCTCGGACGGTTACTCCAGTGTGTCCTACAACTGTTACTGTTACTGCTGTTTTACCGACAACAGCGTAACAGAACAGCAATGGATTCCTCCGCCTATATGCGCAGTATTTTACATTTCTTTACGTACAGGATCAGTCATCGATCCTCCGCAGGTGTTTTGCGTTTCGCCGCACTCTCCTCGAATTGCGACGTCCCATACACAGCAGAATCGTATGCGAACAGCCTCATGGAGCTTCCGACATTATGGACTAAACCATTCGTGTATATTGTGGACAATAAGGGCCCAGTAACATTCCCTTGATGTATTTCTGAAAGTGGTTTTACATTTGTCGCTTTCGTCCCATTAAGAATAAGACGTTCTATTTGCTAGGGAGTTCTGACTCCAGTCACATATCTGGACAGATACTGGGTGAACTCGTACTATGATCATGTAGCAGTACGCTCTAGAAGTCAATGTAACTCCTTTCAGATTACTGCAACAAAGTATGCTATTTAGAAGAGAATTTTTCCACCAGCAACTATCGAACATTGTTGCAGTCTCTAGAAATAAAGTTGTTTCTGAAGCCATAGTTGATGCACCTACACTGGATAAACGTTCGACCAATATCTTCCCTAGCCTGGAGTCCTGGAGCGACGGCGGTAGCAGGGGAAGAGGTCAGTGACCTCGCTGCGATCGGAGGCGGCTGTCTGCGGCCGCTGCTGGTGTCTGTCTGGGGCAGGTATGCCGCGCATCCGACGGCCGAGCCCCGCCAGTGTTAACACATGCCCCTGCTGCGGGTCAAGGAACTCCACCGCGGGCATTCAGGTGTCTGCGTTTGTCTGGGGCTTCTCTCGCCTTTCCTCTGAGGGTCGTTGAACTTCTCACCGCCGTCTTTAGGAGCTACACCGGAATATACACAGCGACAATTTTACATTGCTGTAATATAAGCGATATTTTAAGACTTAACACACAATCTATATAAAAATTCAGTGGAATGTCCCAATTGATTTCCAAGTTATGTAAGACACCACAAATGCTTACACTGCAGGCCAATAAAATTCCAATGCCAGGAGGGATTGCAAATAACGATTTTCTTTTTTTAATTAGTCCTATCCTGTGCCAGCCTTTTCATCTCCGAGCAGTATCTGCAACCTATGTCTTCAGTTATTTGTTGGATGTATTCCAATCTCTGTCTTCCTCTACAATTTTTACCCTCTACAGCTCCTTCTAATACTGTGAAAGTTATTCCCTGATGTTTTAACAGATACCCTATCATCCTGTCCCTACTTCTTGCAAACGTTACCCATATATTCGTTTCCTCGCCGATTCTGTGGACAACTTCCTCATTGCTGCCTTATCAGTGATCGTAATTTTCAACATTCGTCTATTGCGCCACATCTCAAATGTTTTCATTCTCTTCTGTTTCGGTTTTCCTACAATTCACGTTTCACTGCCATACAATGCTGTGCTGCAAGCTAGTGCTGGTCGGCTTTTCATGTCCTCCTTGCTTCATCTGTCACGGGTTAATCTGCTGGAAAGGTAGCAGAATTCCTTAACTTCGTCTATTTCATGATCACCAATCCTGATGTTAAGTTTATCTTTGTTTCCATTTCTGCTATTTCTCCTTACTTTTGTCTTTCATCGGTTTACTTTCAAACCACATATTGTACTCATTAGACAGTTTATTCCATTCAACAGACACATTCATTGCGGATAGCAACGTCATCAGAGAATCGTATCATTGATATCCTTTCACCTTTAATTTTAGTCCCACTCTTGGACATTTATTTCACTTTCGTCGTTGCTTGTTCAGTGTACAGATTGAGCAGCAGGAGTGAAAGACTACGTACCTGTCTTATACCGATTTTAATCCGAGCACTTCGTTCTTGGTCTTCCACTCTGATGTTTCCCTCTTGGTTATTGTACATACTGTATATTGCCCATCTTCTCCTATAGCTTATCCCTATTTTTCTCGGAATTTCGAACATCTTGCACCATTTTACATTGTCAGTTTCTCTTTCCAGATCGACAGATACTAAGAACATATCTTGAGTTTTCTTCAGTCATGCTTTCATTATCAACCTCTACGTTGGAACTGTCTCCCTGGCATCTTTAGATTCCCTAAAGTCAAAGTGATCGTCATCTAACAGATATGTGCATAGAGTGTAGCAGGAAGAATACATGACTAAATTTGTAGCCAATTTGGGGGTGTAAAAATTAGTTCACTGAGCTTACACCTCTGGGAGCAGCAACGGTTGTAACACGACTGAACTTCGTGTTGAACTGAACTTGGTTGATGGATACGTGTAAGTCGCCCCTTGCTTTTCCGGCTCTGTCTGGGAATTCACAATTGTTGGTGACCCTGTCTCCCGACAAGCCATGGACAGATGTTTCTAATGGGCAGAGATCCGGAAAACACGCTGGCTGGATAAGAGTCGAACATCCAATGTATTGAGGTGGATCGAGACAGTAAGACACGCTCTCTTGTGTTACCTTATTGAAAGATAATGTCACGAAGACTTGGGAAAATAAGGTGTAGCCATCGGCCCTGAACATGTGACAAAATGTACTTCTGACCAAATAACCGGATATACGAAGCACAAGTGATACCATTACCCAAGGTTCTATGCCCATAAGGTGATGATGGAGGCAGTCTGGTAAGGTTCGTTCTCCGCAGATTCTCCGCATAAGAATGCGACCGTCATAATACAGTACTCAAAACAGAGATTCGTGTGAAGGCTCTGAAGTATGTATGAACTATAACATATGTTTTGAGTGGGGTCCGCCTTTAGCAAAACACTATTTTATTTTTTGTCCCAGACATGTTTCACTGCAGTTGCAGCATCATCAGTGGTTTTTTTTTCTATTATTATGGCTGTTGAACACAAGGAATGTTCTTTACTGTTTAAATACATATAAATATTAGTTTCTAAATCGTTATTACAGGTGTGGCAGTGATATTTTTCATGTCTGGTGCAAAGTGATATCAAAAGTGCGTGAGAGATTTTTTTTTGTCATGTGCTGTTTTTTATCTTTGCCGTAAGACTATACAGTCTCCTAGTTCTTGTTACTTCTCTGTTGTTTTTTTAGTTTCTTCTCATTGTGAGTTTTTGCGAATAAATGTTTTTTCGTTCACTTATTATACCGGACGGCTATGCAATTATTTGTTGTAGGCAAGTCGCCTACATAATTGGTGACCCCGACGTGATCTGAACACGCAACCTTCTGATCTGGAGTGGAGCGCGTATGACAGAGAATTATTCGCGATCTACGAAGCAATTCTATACTTCCGACCACAAATAGAGGCTAGACCAGTGACTGTGTTTACAGACCACAAACCCATAACATCGGCTTTTAAAAACACCAGTGATAAGTGCTCACCAAGACAGTTCCGTTATATTGTGTTCATAAGTCAGTTCACGACAGATATACGCCATTTAAGAGGCGCAGAAAATTTAGTGGCTGACTATTTTTCACGTATTTGCGGGATTTCAGAAATTATAGACTATGATAAACTTGCACTGGAACAGACCGAGGATGCAGAGCTACGACAGCTGTTAAACGACCCGTCTACAGGTCTGAAGTTCGAGCAAATTCTGGTGCCTAACTCCAAGCGGAAGCTGTGGTGCGACTTTTCTCAGGGCAGACCAAGACCATTCATTTCAGAAATATTGCGCAAGACGGCATTCGACATTGTCCACACACTATCGCACCCAGGAGTCAACGCTACAATCAAGCTGCTGACAGACCGCTATGTGTGGCCTTCTATGAAAAGAGACGCGCGCCTTTGGGTACGTTCCTGCATACCTTGTCAACAAAGTAAAGTAGGACGACATGTGCGTGCTGATATTGGAGATTTGCAAGGTACCTCTGCTAGATTCGCACACGTTCACATGGACCTGGTTGGACCTGTCCCACAGTCAGAGGGTTACAAATATTTGTTTACGGCCATAAATAGGTGCACAAGATGGGCAGAAGCAACTCCAATAGTCGATATTTCAGCCGAAATTACTGCTAAGACGTTTCTGTGTACGTGGGTTGCCCGTTTTGGATGCCCCCTTCATGCCACAACTGACCAAGGACGTCAGTTCGAATTTACGTTGTTCCTCGAGCTATCCAAAATGTGTGGTTTCCAACGCCACCACACGACTACCTATCACCCTGCCAGTAATGGTATGGTCGAACGATGGCACAGAACACTCAAAGCAGCAGTGATGTGTCATCAAGAGAGATGGACGGAAGCATTACCATTAGTGTTGTTAGGCCTGCGGACAGCTCACAAACCCGATATTGGTGCATCAGTTGCAGAGATGGTTTACGGCGAGCCGCTACGGATTCTTGCAGATTATTTAGTACCAACCTCACTACCTGGATCAGAGGGCCTTACACACTGGGTGCAGCAGCTAAAACGTCACTGCACAAATATACATTGTCCGCCACCTTCTCACCATGGCAACCGTAAGGTGTTTGTACACAAAGACTTATACAATTGCTCTCACGTAATGTTGCGAACAGACTCAGTCAAATCGCCTTTCAACCACCATATACGGACCCATTTCAAGTGCTGAGTAGAAATAAGCATACCGTGGACATAATGTACAATGGTGTCCCGACAAAGGTATCGATTGAACGTGTCAAGCAGCATGGGTTTTACCATCTCCGACCTCTGATACCACGCCTGTGCATCAACACATGATGAACGCAGAGCATACCGAAACACCGCTCAGTACATCGTCCGAGACAGGTGAATCACCACCACAAACAACAACGTCACCGCCGCCGAGACACCCTACGCACACCAGAGCTGGACTTCGAATAAAATTCAAGTATCAAGATATCCCTGGGGCTCCGCACTTTAAGGGGGGGGGGGGGCTGTGTGGCAGTGATATTTTTCATGTTTTCATGCCTGGTGCAAACTGATATCAAAAGTGCACTAGAGTTTTTTTTTTGGTCATGTGTTGTTTTTTATCTTTTCCGTAAGACTATAGAGTCTCCTAGTTTTTGTTACTTCTCTGTTGTTTTTTTAGTTTCTTCTCATTGTGAGTTTTTGCAAGTAAATATTTTTTCGTTAACTCATTATACCGGGCGGCTATGCAATTATTTGTTGTAGGCAAGTCACCTACACAGGTTTTTGAAGAGCACATAAAATTGTGTATTCATACCTTCTTACCACATGGTGTGGTTTCCTGCTGTATTACGTTTTTGCAGTGACTGTTTTTCTTTACGGTTTGTCACCTGCAACTATGTACAACTTAATGTAGGCAAAACATTTACGCAAAAATAACGATTTCTAAACTGTTATGGCTATGTCTAAGATTGATAATTCATGTGAACGGTGTATGTGTATGTGTATCTATTTATATTATGTTTCTCTTACGCTTTCTTTCTCGTCATCTTCTTCATTGTCATGTTCTATATATTGAGTTGTCACTGCCATTGTCACTGTCACAGTTTACCGGCAGTAATAACAAGATGGCGGACCGTGGAACAGTAGAAGGTGTGAAAACAAGATGGCAGACACTGGAACAGTTGAAGATGTCATTGGCGATTGTTTTGAATTTCTCAGAGAGGTGCGTGCGTGTGCTCGCGCGCGTGGGTGTGTGTGTGTATGTCTGTGTGTGTGTGTGTGTGTGTGTGTGTGTGTGTGTGTGTGCGCGAAAAGAAAGAGGGAGGTAGGGGGAGGGGGAGAGAGAGAGAGAGAGAGAGAGAGAGAGAGAGAGAGAGAGAGTAGGTTTGAGGATTTCTCATAATTATTTGAATTTGAATGTGACAAGAACCATCAATCTGTTAGAGATACTCATTATCATTTGGATGCACTGAAGCATATGTATTATTAGCCATCAACTACTTTAATTTTTTTTTTTTGTCATCAGTCTACTGACTGGTTTGATGCGCCCCTTTCCTGTGCTAACCTCTTCATCTCAGAGTAGCATTTGCAACCTACGTCCTCAATTATTTGCTTGACGTATTCCAATCTCTGTCTTCCTCTACAGTTTTTGCCCTCTACAACTCCCTCTAGTACCATGAAGTCATTCCCTCATGTCTTAGCAGATGTCCTATCATCCTGTCCCTTCTCCTTATCAGTGTTTTCCACATATTCCTTTCCTCTCCGATTCTGCATAGAACCTCCTCATTCCTTACCTTATCAGTCCACCTAATTTTCAACATTCGTCTATAGCACCACATCTCAAATGCTTCGATTCTCTTCTGTTCCGGTTTTCCCACAGTCCATGTTTCACTACCATACAATGCTGTGCTCCAGACGTACATCCTCAGAAATTTCTTCCTCAAATTAAGGCCGGTATTTGATATTAGTAGACTTCTCTTGGCCAGAAATGCCTTTTTTGCCATAGCGAGTCTGCTTTTGATGTCCTCCTTGCTCCGTCCGTCATTGGTTATTTTACTGCCTAGGCAGCAGAATTCCTTAACTTCATTGATTTCGTGAACATCAATCTTGATGTTAAGTTTCTCGTTGTTCTCATTTCTACTACTTCTCATTACCTTCGTCTTTCTCCGATTTACTCTCAAACCATACTGTGTACTCATTAGACTGTTCATTCCGTTCAGCAGATCATTTAATTCTTCTTCACTTTCACTCAGGATAGCAATGTGATCAGCGAATCGTATCATTGATATCCTTTCACCTTGTATTTTAATTCCACTCCTGAACCTTTCTTTTATTTCCATCATTGCTTCCTCGATGTACAGATTGAAGAGTAGGGGCGAAAGGCTACAGCCTTGTCTTACACCCTTCTTAATACGAGCACTTCGTTCTTGATCGTCCACTCTTATTATTCCCCCTTGGTTGTTGTACATATTGTATATGACCCGTCTCTCCCTATAGCTTACCCCTACTTTTTTCAGAATCTCGAACAGCTTGCACCATTTTATATTGTCGAACGCTTCTTCCAAGTCGACAAATCCTATGAAAGTCTCTTGATTTTTCTTTAGCCTTGCTTCCATTATTAGCCGTAACGTCAGAATTGCCTCTCTCGTCCCTTTACTTTTCCTAAAGCCAAACTGATCGTCACCTAGCGCATTCTCAATTTTCTTTTCCATTCTTCTGTATATTATTCTTGTAAGCAGCTTCGATGCATGAGCTGTTAAGCTGATTGTGCGATAATTCTCGCACTTGTCAGCTCTTGCCGTCTTCGGAATTGTGTGGATGATGCTTTTCCGAAAGTCAGATGGTATATCGCCAGACTCATATATTCTACACATCAACGTGAATAGTCGTTTTGTTGCCACTTCCCCCAATGGTTTTAGAAATTCTGATGGAATGTTATCTATCCCTTCTGCCTTATTTGACCGTAAGTCCTCCAAAGCTCTTTTAAATTCCGATTCTAATACTGGATCCCCTATCTCTTCTAAATCGACTCCTGTTTCTTCTTCTATCACATCAGACAAACCTTCACCCTCATAGAAGCTTTCAATGTATTCTTTCCACCTATCTGCTCTCTCCTCTGCATTTAACAGTGGAATTCCCGTTGGACTCTTAATGTTACTACCGTTGCTTTTAATGTCACCAAAGGTTGCTTTGACTTTTTTGTATGCTGAGTCTGTCCTTCCGACAATCATATCTTTTTCGATGTCTTCACATTTTTCCTGCAGCCATTTCGTCTTAGCTTCCCTGCACTTCCTATTTATTTCATTCCTCAGCGACTTGTATTTCTGTATTCCTGATTTTCCTGGAACATGTTTGTACTTCCTCCTTTCATCAATCAACTGAAGTATTTCTTCTGTTACACATGGTTTCTTCGCAGCTACCTTCTTTGTACCTATGATTTCCTTCCCAACTTCTGCGATGGCCCTTTTTAGAGATGTCCATTCCTCTTCAACTGTACTGCCTACTGCGCTATTCCTTATTGCTGTATCTATAGCGTTAGAGACCTTCAAACGTATTTCGTCATTCCTTAGTACTTCCGTATCCCACTTCTTTGCGTATTGATTCTTCCTGACTAATGTCTTGAATTTCAGCCTACTCTTCATCACTACTATATTGTGATCTGAGTCTATATCTGCTCCTGGGTACGCCTTACAATCGAGTATCTGATTTAGGAATCTCTGTCTGACCATGATGTAATCTAATTGAAATCTTCCCGTATCTCCCGGCCTATTCCAAGTATACCTCCTCCTCTTGTGATTCTTGAACAGGGTATTCGCTATTACTAGCTGAAACTTGTTACAGAACTCAATTAGTCTTTCTCCTCTTTCATTCCTTGTCCCAAGCCCATATTCTCCTGTAACCTTTTCTTCTACTCCTTCCCCTACAACTGCATTCCAGACGCCTATGACTATTAGATTTTCGTCCCCCTTTACATACTGCATTACCCTTTCAATATCCTCATACACTTTCTCTATCTGTTCATCTTCAGCCTGCGACGTCGGCATGTATACCTGAACTATCGTTGTCGGTGTTGGTCTGCTGTCGATTCTGATTAGAACAACCCGGTCACTGAACTGTTCATTGTTAATTTACACGGTATCTAATTTTAGTCATATAACTTAGGCTTGTCAGATGTCACAGGAATCATGTAACTGGCCACAATAATAAAAGCAGCAGCCTGAGCTGAGGCAGACGTCTTCGTGGCAGTGGCACTTGTCTGGCCGTTTGTTGTAGTGAGAAGTCTTGGTGGGTGCTTTAGCAGACCTCAGGTGTGCGTACGATTTGTAGATGTCGTTGCATTGTTTTTGTCTAGAGTGACAGTGGTAATACTCACTTCCTGAGGCAGCAACATAGTTCAGTCGTTAAGTGCATGGAGCTCATGTGGTTCGTGGAGAGAACAATAACAAATGTTAATGTACGTAAAATTTTTGTCTAGAGAGAAATTGCGAGAGCTACAATTTTCAGAAAAAAGTTTTGTGTCATGTGAGAGCAGGTTACATCCAGGAAATTTGTGATATAACACATATGAAGATAACTAGGAAATTTTCTAAATACGAAAGCAAATCCAAAACAAATATCGCTGTTTAACCAATAGTCCTATGTAAGAATCGGATGAAAGGTCGAAAGTATCAGTATACCAGCACACTTAAGACTCCATTTAGTAAATTCCTGTTCTACTTATGTGAAAAATTTGTTAGAAGATATTGATGTGTGTTATATCTTTATATTGTTACGAAAAGGAAAGCTGCTACTAAGCATATAGCGGAGATTATGAGTCGCAGATAGGCACAACAGAGAGACCGTCGGAAAGCGAGCTTTCTGCCAACAAGGCCTTTGTCCAAAATAAACACACACACACACACACACACACACACACACATTCACTCAAACGCAACTCACATACACATGACCACAGTCTCTGGTCATCGGGACTCAGTTCGAAGGGGGATTCATCACTGAAAACAATTGTACTCCAGTCAATGAGATTCCAGACTGAAGACGTGTCGGAGACGCCCAGGACGGCAATTGGGTACCAACCTGGTTGTCACCCGCCATATGGCCCTACAACCAGGAGTGATGGTCCGGGGTGCCATTTCCTTTCACAGCAGGATCCCTTTGGTAGTCATCCACGGCACACTTACAGCACATCCTCCACGGAAAACCATCTTGAGCTTACATTTCAACAAGATAAAGGCTGCCACATATGGCGAGAGTTTCTTATGCTTGTCTTCGTGCCTGCCAAACCCTACCTCGACCAGCAAGGTCACCGGATCCCTCCTCAACTGAGAATGCCTGGAGCATTGTAAGCAACCATCTCGGGATTTTGACGATTTATCGCGCCAATTGGACGTAGTATGGCACTATATCCCTCAGGAGAATACTAAACAACTGTGTCAGTCAGTGCCAAGCCGCATGACTGCTTGCATAAGGGCCAGAGATGGACTAACGTGTTATTGACTGGCTCAATTCGCAAAGCTCTTTCTCTTGAATAAATCATCCAACATTTCTGAAATTCTGACCATTTGTTTGTGTGTACAAGTACATCACACCTGCCAATTTCCATACCATTTGGGTAATTCCTTCGTGGTGCATCTTTTTTTTTTTTTTGTCTGCAATACAGTGATTGACTGTTTGTCAAATCTGGAAGTATACGTGCAGGCCTTCTCCAACATGGCTGTAGACGTCTTGAAACGTGGGAGGGTCCACAGCATACTCTTCATGAAGATGCAGAAGGAATAACAGCAGTTCTGTCCACCAAGAAAGTAGAAATATCCATCCGAATTGAATTTCACGGTACCATGAATGAGTGGGACTAAGATGTGGTACGAAAACCACACACTAAACACCACAGAAGCAGCTCTCTGGCCTGAACTGCACTCTCCACATAATACGGATAAACACTTCACTGTGTCGTCGGTGCAATCCACACCTTTCACCATTTGAAAGCAGGTGAAATCCCGACGTGTCGATGCCTACTACACATCTACAGTCAGCTACTGATCAGTCAGAAAAATACGATCCATGCCTGCCAGACCCTGAAGCATCTGCCTGGAGCGAAGGATTCAGGCCTCTGGCTGGCAGAAAAATAGAACCCATGCCTCCCTGACACTTAAGGGTCCGTCTGGAGGGCAGAATTCACGCCTCCTGTGATCAGAAAAATAAGACCCAGGCCTCCTGGATCCTTAAGGGTCCACCTGAGGAGCAGGACCCTATCTCCCATGGTCAGAAAAATAGGACCCATGCCTCCCCGAACCTTAAAGGTCAGCCTGGGCTACAAGAACCATGCCTTCGGAGGTCAGGGAAGGGACACAGTCTTCCTGTTGAAAACAGACAGCTACGTACAAACTTCTAGTCGATGTGGTAAAAATATTTTTCGCACCTGTCGCAAGTAATAAGGAAAGAACGGCTCAGATTATCCAGCATCTCGATATCAAAAGAAAATGAGTCTCTAATGCCTAAATATGAATTACTGGTTTTTGTGTCAGTTTGTTTAGTGTCACCCAGGGTGCACCACGAGTGGGCAAATTGCCCCACACCCCCAAAGTATTTATAAGTTATTTCTACAAACTTAATATTTTTTAATTTAAATATATTTATAGTTTTATTTTCTTACTAGCATGCAATATATGCCATTTTCTAAAACTGCCAGTATTTTTCATTTTGGCTGGTACGTCCAGGTTTCATTTGATAGAAAATTAATTTGGCGTACTGCATTCTTATAATTTGTTCATGTTTCAAGTTCGCCACTTCCTCCATCATGGATCTGAAAGCCGAAAAAGACCTTACCTTGTTGAGCAGTTAGCGTTGGTGGAGTCGTGGCGCCTGTTCCGTTCACAGCCACCGTCTGCCATCATGGAGTGAGGTCTGAAGAAGGTATAAAACAGACTTAAAACGGTAACCTCATAAAAAAGAAGTTTCTTGCGGTTGTGACTGTTCATGATCATTTTTAAGTAATAAAGAGAAATGTTCTCAAAAGTTACATTACCTAGCTCTTATTTTTTGAGGAACTGATTGCAGTTTTGGTATCGGCTTGATTTTCAGTACGTCAAGAAATTTGCGTATATCTGAGCTGCAGTAGTAGGATTGACTACTGTACTTCTTGTGGAAACTTTTTCAAGCGTTGGCTGCTCTCTGTTTGTTACAACTTAGTTCTACCAACGTGGGTGGATGAAAGAGTCTGTTTTCATCTACCATACCTAAGTATCCACAAGCAGTCACAAACCATTTGCAGTTTTTCAAGCACAGGCATCGCCGGCATGAATTCTTCAGCAAAACAGACACTAACTATATAGGGCTCCAGCATTAGCAAGTCAAATATACAAGCCAAAAACTTTCCAACTTCATTCCTGGAAAATTAATCATGTTCAAGTCCCAATGTCCGTATCTTTCGCCACCATCTCAGTGACAGATGAAATTTACATCTGTGGATTCTTATATCAGTCGACACTTTACTTCCAGCATTCGTAATGCTTTCTTCGAAGGCTGGAAACATTGCTGATGGAGATAATTTCAGACCTATATTGTCATATTTACCAACAACTGTTGAGAGGATATGCTGATAATATGAAGTATTCTTATCGTTCAACAAAGAAAATATTCGTTGGAGTATACCGTCCATTAAGAAGCCCATGATCGTAAACAGATAACAAAAAACTCTGTGCAGTACTTAAAACTTCCATTAACACTCACTGAGATGACAAAAGTCATGGGATAGCGATATTCCCATATATAGTTGGCGAAAGTATCGCATACACAAAGTATAAAAGGGCGAGCATTGGCGGAGTTGTCATTTGTTCTCAGATAATTCGTGTGAAAGGTTTCCGACATGATTATGGCCACATGACGAATGACTTTGAATGCGGAATGGTAGTTGAAGCTAGACGCATGGGACATTCCATTTCGGAAATCACTATGGAATGCAATGTTCCGAGATTCACAGTGCCAAGAGTATGCCGAGAATACCAACTTTCAGCCATTACCTCTCACCACGGACAGTTCAATAGCCGACAGCCTTTACTTAACTACCGAGAGCAGCAGCTTTTGCATAGAGTTGTTAGTGCTAACAGACAACCAACAATGCGTGAAATAACCGCAGACACTAGTGTGGGACATACGATGAAGGTAGCCGTTAGGACAGTGCCGCGAAATTTGGCATTAATGGGCCATGGCAGCAGAAGACCGACGCGAGTGCCTTTGCTAACTGCACGACGTCGGCGGCAGCGCCTCTCCTGTGTTTGTGATCGTATCAGTGGACCCCAGGCGACTGGAAAACCGTGGCTTGGTCGGATGAGTCCCGATTTCAATTGGTAAGAGCTGATGCTGCCACAGACCTCATGAAGACCTGGGCCCAAGTTGTCATCAAGGTATTGTACAAGCTGGTGGTGGCTCTATAATTATGTGAGCTGTGTTTAAGTAGAGTGGACTGGGTTCTCTTGTCCAGCTGAACCGATTATTGACTGGAAATGTTTATTTTCGACTGATTGGAAACCATTTGCTGCTAAACAACGATGGAATTTTTGTGAGTGACAATGCGCCATGTCATCGTGGCACAACTGTTCATGCTTCGCTTGAAGAATATTCTATAAAATTCGAGCGATTGATTTGGCCTCCCAGATCGGTGGACGTGAATCCCATCGAACATTTATGTGACATAATTGAGAGGTCAATTCATGCATAACATCCTGCATCGGCAAAACTTTCGCAATTATGGCCGGCTTCTGAGATAGGATGGCTCAATATTTCTGCAGGGAACTTTTAACGATTTGTTGAATCAGTGACAAGTCGAACTGCTGCAATGCGCCAGGAAAAAGAAGGTCCGACATGGTATTAGGAGGTATCCCATGTCTTTTGTCACCTTAATGTGTATTGTTTCACACTGACTAAATATCCTGAGGGTTTCTTTTTAAATTGGGATTTCATTCCCCTGCCCCATATTGGCAGGGGGGAGGCGCTGGCAGCAGCACAATCCGCTGCTCTTCAGCTGAGTGACATTACATTGGTATAAAAAGGCATAACTATACATAAAAAAGGCAGATAAAGAGGGACATAAAAACATAGTAAATGGAGACAATGGAGATTAAAATATACACTGATATAGGGACATTACAGTTAAAAGAACACACCTGGCGAGTCATGGAGCACTTAAAATATACTCGAGTCATATGCACAAGTTATAAGTTGGCCACAATATAAAAACACACAGAAAGAGAGACACTTAAAAAACCAATGGAAGTGATGGAGCACACACAAAGAGCAAAACTTGCTGGGAGGGACTTGCTGAGGGAGGGGGGCCTGAGAGGAGGGATAAAGAGGGGAGAGGAAAGGGTAGGGGGGAGGGGATCTGGAGGGGGTGGGACAAAAAGAAAAAAGGGAGGCTGGGGGGGTGCACCAAGAGGCAGGGGATAAGTGGGGTAGGGATGGAGATGGAAGGCAACTCAGGAGGGACTGAAGAGACACAGAAGGGGGAGGGAGGTGGGGTGTAGGAGGGAGGGAAACTGCTCAGGGGAAGGGAGGAAGAGGGGAGAGGGAGCCCTGAGGAGTAGGAGGGGAGAAAGTGGGTTTAGAGTTGGTAGGAGGGGTAGAGATCGGGGCAAAGATCATCAGCCAGGAAGAGCATGTGCTGGAAGTTGTGTTCGGAAAGGAGGTGGAGGGTGTGGAGATGGAGAGAGGGCAGGACACAACAGTAAAGGCACAGCAATTGGATGAGGGTAGACAGGATAGAAGACACCAGGGAGTGCAGGGCCTCGAGTCAGCAGATGATGTAGAGGTTACAGATGTGTTGGAGGAAAAGAAGAAGATGTGGGAAGGGGATGAGGTCATAGAGGATTTTCAGGGGTATGGAAAGTGGATACGGAAGGTGAGGCAGGATGCATTACATTCTAGGATTTGGAAGGCTTTATAGAATCTGAGAGGGGTGGAAATCTAAGTGACGCTGTCATAACAAAGGATGGGTTGGATCAAGGATTTGTAGGTGTGCAGGACGGTGGAAGGATGCAGTCCTCATGTCTGGCTGGACAGGAGTTTCAGGAGGCGGAGTCTATTGTGGTCTTTGTGTTGGATCATAAGGATGGGGAGTCCAGGTTAGGTGGCAATTGAGGGTGCAGCCAAGGTATTTCAGTGTAGGAGTGATGTGGATAGGGTGATGATAAATGGTGAGGTAAAAATCATGGAGCCAGAAGAAGTGAGTGGTATGACCTATGATGATTGCCTGTGTCTTGGAAGGGTTGATGCAAAGGAGCCACGGGTTGCACAAGGCAGTGACTGGCTGAGGTGGGTTTTAAGGGTACGTTGGGACCATTGAAGAGTAGGGTAAAAGACCAGGAAGGTGGCGTCATCAGCAAATCAGAGGAGGTGAACAAGTGTGGCAGGTTTGGGCATATCTGTAGTATATTGGAGAGGGAAAAGGACAGAGCCTTGGGGCATGTTGGTGGTGGGATAGAAACTATAGGAGCAGGTATTGTAGATAGTGACATAGGAGGGATGTTGGGAGAGGAAGGAAACAATGAGACAGACGAAACTGATGGGTAGAGCATAGGTCTGTAGCTGAAAGAGGAGCCCGGGTTGCCAGACAGGGCTTTAAGTGTTCTAGAGGTCGAGGGAAGCAAAGATAGTAGAGCAACAGGGGTTAAGTTAGAGGTAAAAAATTGGTATGGTTAAGGAGCTTGTTGTCAGCTGAGAAGGAGGGCCAGAAGCCACACTAGGTAAGGGTAAGGAGGTGGTGCTGGTTAAACTGGTGATGAATACGGCAGGAGAGGATGGACTTAAACACCTTACTGAAATGGAGGTGAGACAGTGAGACGATAGGAAGAGGTGTTAGAGGGAGGTTTGTCAGGTTTGTCAACAGCAGGACACAGGAAATCTTCCACAGGTCAGGTTAAAAGCTGGTGGAGAGGAGGACATTGTTCAGGGTGGCAAGGGCAGCCAGGAAGGGGAGAGGGCATTCTTTGTGGGGGCAGTACGTGACACTGTCATGACCCAGGGCAGTTTCGCATTTGGAGTGGAGGACTAGGTTGATGTTGTGTGGTGATTCAAAAATGGTTCAAATGGCTCTGAGCACTATGGGACTTAACTTCTGAGTTCATCAGTCCCCTAGAACTTATAACTACTTAAACTTAACTAACGTAAGGACATCACACACATCCATACCCAAGGCAGGATTCGAACCTGCGACCATAGCGGTCGCGCTGTTCCAGACTGTAGCGCCTAGAACCGCTTGGCCACTCCGGCCGGCTTGTGTGGTGATGGGAGTGTTTATGTCTGAGGAGGGTAACTGATCCAAGTACTGAAAAATAGGGGCAAGTGGTGGGACACAGGTACCAATGCATTCAAGGGCGGTGGGGAAGAGGGAGTAATCAAAATGGGGATTGTCAGGAATGGAGAAGACATCGGAGAGTTGGGAAGCAAAATGGTTAGCCTCACTGAGATTGTCGAAAAAGGGCAGTTGTCATGGACAAGAGGGTAATGCAGGGTGGGATGGCTACCAGTAAGGCAGTGGGAGGAAGACCAGTTGACAGAGAGGGTCGAGTTGAGACATGTACATGTCTCGTGTCAGTCCTGGCGTTTCTTTGCTGTGAGGATATTTCAGATGTGTCATTGTAACTGCTGGTGTGTATCCTGGTCACAGGTGCAGAGGAAGGAGTGGTAGATTGAGCCTGCATGAGTCACAGAGAAGGATGGCCTGCAGAGGAAGCATAAGGCAGTGAGGCTGGATGAGTCTGGTAGGAACCTGGGCCTCCACAGCGTCAGTGATGGTCTGCTGGAGGAAGGAAGAGGCATGGGAGATGTCAGTGGGATGGTGAAATGTAAGGGGTTGGCTTTCAACCTGTGAGGCAATGGATTCCTGGTAGGCATCCCAGTCAGTGCAGTGGTAGTCATGGATGGGCTTTGGAGGGGCAGCAGGGTGAGGGGCAGGAGGGGGGCGATGAGTGGAGAATATCACCAGGAGGGGCAGAAGGGCAGGGATGTGGTCACTACCAATGGGGTCGAGGACATCCATGGTTATACTAATAAGGAGGTTGGAGGGAGTGAGGATGACATCTGGGGTGGAGTTTCTTTCAGGACAGGTTTGATGTGGTAGAGAAATGAGGTCACCATTGAGGGTGGCAAGGAACTGATGCACTGCCAAAGGGTGGCAGAGTGCTGGCTGTGCATGTTGAGTTCAGTGGCAATGTCATTGGTGGAGAGGTATGGTCAACATGGGAAGTGAAGTCATAGGGGAGAGGAGTTGCAGGACAGACATAGATAGTGGCACAGGTGATGGTGAGGAAGAGAAAAAAGACGCCGAGGAGAAGGTGTTCAGTCGGGTCATTGAGCAGGGTTTGTGGTTGGTCAGGGATATGCTTGAGGTGGCCAATTGCAACGTCACCTCATGTGAGGGGAAGGGGGTTGTTGGTGTTGTGAAGGAGAGAGGGAGAGGAGCAGACAAAATGGTGAGGTTGGAGGGTGATGGAATCGACTTGGTACTGAGATGGAGTATGCATGAAGAGGTATTTGTTGGCAGGGAGGGAGCGAATGCTTAGGTATAGTAGATGATACTCTTGACATGCCACGAGGTTGGAGGGTGGGAGGGAGGGAAGAGAAGAGAGGCGCTTAAACGAGGGTGTCTAGATAGGTAAAAATAAAGTGGGCCTGGTTGTGGGAGTAGGTGGCAGAAGTATTCAAATGGAAAATGGAATGGGCGGCAAGGGAGAGCTGCTGGAGGATGTGGGGGCACTGGAAGGGCTGCATATACTGCAGAATGATGATCAGGAACCGTATGACATCTTCAGCCATAGGTGGAGGATGGAGGGAATTGTTGGGGTTGATGGGCTGGTCAATGTGGCAAATGGGGACAGTGAGCTCAGGGTTGGTGGGAGAGGGATTGGCTTTGCATTTGGAGCAGTAGGTGGGATGGGGTTCATTGCAGGTGTTGCATGAAGGAGGAGAGGTTGAGGTTAGGACATCATTCGAGGAAGTGGGAGGCTTTACAGTAGGGACAGGTGGGTGGGGGGGAGGGTTCTTGCAGTTTTGGGTGAGGTGGTCGTTGTAGAGGAGACAGCATGGGCAGCAGTATGATTGAGGAGGAGAATGGAATGGGTCAATGGGGTGGAGACAGTTGAAAATTAGGGCTCCCTGAGTGAAAAGGTGATCTATGGAGGAGGCAGACTCTGCAAAAACATGCATGAGGAAGGTAGAGACAGAGTTGTTGTAGATATGGGGGGCCGAGCAGATTTTCAGGCCGGGGCGAGCATTCAGTTCCGCTCACACCTCTGCCTCTGTGCCCACAGAGCTGAGTTTTGTGATCATGGCAGTGATGGTTGGAGAAACCCAACACAGATGGACACAGCACGAGAGTCAGCATATTTCCACATCACCTCCCAGAAACACACTGACTCTCTTCCTGCCTATCTCACAGCGATCTGCGCTGCAAAATGTAGTTATTCACGCTTCTGACATGTGGTCAAATTAATGTGACTGGACAGTACATAACTTTTGATGGTATCTGCTATATATCCTCTCTAGCTTCCCTCTTCAGATCACACTGCTTTTTGCCACTGAGTTTTGTTACCGGGTATTTCTGCGTGGTTGAGGTTGTCTTCACTCTCGAGCACATCTGTGTCTTCAATGGAGGATGTTTTAATATAACTTTTGCCACTCTTGATGTTGCACGTCTCTCGCACTATAGCATCTTCTAACAATTTTTAGGATCCGAAAGCATAACCTTATTGAAGTAGTATTTTCCTAATCACTGTAGTTGCAACAGTGTCGGAGGATGTGTTCACTATGAAATGGTCTGCTATAGAATGAAACATGAAACCACTAACTGTCACTCTGAGGAGGCTGGGAGGGCTCAGAGCTATTACCCGTACTTGATGGTAATTAAACTTGTACAGGAGTCTCGGGGCCCTACGACCTGCTAAGCCTGCATGGTTAGGAGAGATGTGGGTCCTCTTCTGAAGAAGAGAAATTTGTTAACATCGAATATAGATGTCTTTTCTAAAAGTATTTGTATGGAGTGTAGCCATGTGTGGATGCGAAACAAGGATGATAAATAGTTTAGACAAGAGGAAATGTGGTACTACAGAAGAATGCTGAGATTAGATGGGTATATCAAGTAACTAATGAGGAGGTACTGAATAGAATTGAGGAGAAGAGGAATTTGTGGCACAACTTGACTGGATGAAGGGATCGGTTAGTGAAAGACGTTTGAGGCATCAAGGGATCACCATGTTAGTATTGGAGGACAGCAGGAAGGGTAAAAATCGTAGGGAGAGACCAAGAAATGAATACACTAAGCAGATTCAGAAGGATGCAGGGTGCAGTAGTTACTTGGAGATGAAGAAGCTTGCACAGGATAGAATAGCAGAGAGAGTAGCATCAAACCAATCTCTGGACTGAAAACCACAACAACAACGACGAGTCCTTGGCGTCGCTAGACAGTCTGCATTGATACAATGATAAATCGAGCAACTTGTCATTGGGCAAGTCCAAACCTGGTAGCTTCTTTCCGCCATTCTACGAATATCATCGCTCCACATCGTTCCATATTACTGATTGTGAGCTGATTCCGCCCAAACATACAAGCACACCACTTCATTACCATGCCTTATGTCAATGGTGGAGGGTCACATGACCTCCTGATACTTGTTGTTGTACCTCTACAGAGCTCAAAAAGTCTTTTAGGAGAGCGGAGGGGGGAGGGGGCATTTTTCCTTCAAAGTGTATTTTCGCCATACTTTGTCCCAAATGCATCGTTTCAAACAGTATGATAAAGATGTTCCACAGATAAGAAAGGTCTAGCATTGCATGAGTATTCATTTTATTAATTTTCTATTAGAAATGAAAACAAAAAATGAATTGTGTTTGTAGAGTAGAATCCCGGACAGTTTCTGTACACTGGGCGCAGCGTGTCTACAACGCGATTTTGTAATCGTCTCTACGGTGACATCTCTTCATAGCTCCACAGGTGGCGATTGTTTTTGCCTACAGCCGTTCGCAATTCGCCGTTTAAATCTGTCAAAAGCACTGTTAGATGTGAGGGATATCCTTATGTTGAATAGACTATAAGAGTTGCTTAGCAACAAAGAATAAATGTGTTAAAACTTCAAGCATTATGCGGCATTTTTTCACTCATCTTAGTGTTTATGACGTCATTTCTCTTGATCTATATGTCGTACAACGATGTTTTTGTGTAGGTACATTGAGCGGCATATGTGAATACTAGCTGCAAAATGTTATGCGAATATAGTAGCAAAGAAGTAATAAATTTAGACATCAAGCGAGATGCGGCAGTTTTTCACGCGTCTCATTGCTTTTGACGTCATATCTCTCAGTCCAAAGCACTCGGTTACCATGATAGCGACACGAGAGTCAAGGCAGAGCGGCCGTTGTCCGCTGTGGTCACAGGCTGAACGGACGCAATCTGGAAGGTTGCATCCAGGCTCTGGAGGAAGGAATCCGGCGGGCCCGACGTAATAGCCGCAGAAACAAGGCGAGGCGAGGATTACTGGCGGCGGCTCGGCTCCGCATTCCGCCTGCTTAATGAGAGGCCGACAGCCGGAGGAGGCGCTGCTGCATCCCAAAAGAGGGCGAAGCAAAAGGACGAGCCACGCGGGGAGCCCACAGGCCGCTCTCGACAACGCGTGGACTGTCGTTACTCAGGGATTTGAGGCAACTGTGAAGTCTGGCCGCATGCTGGGGCGACTTGTTCCTTCCTGACCTCTCATATCTCAAGATACAAGGTGAGCTTTAAAAGTACATTTCTTACTACATGCGGAGATACGCTGTCTGGTCAAAAGTATCTGGGCACCTACCAACGGACAGTAGAGTAATGATAATAAAACCAGTGGCTATATTTGAATCTACGTCGTTTATTCTTTTTAACACATGCTACCAGTTTCGACACCAAATGGTGTCATCTTCAGGCCCCAAGCGTAACCTGCTATCCACAACCGTTTTCACCTGAAATGAACATTATCGTATGCAGTGGGCCAACATTAATTGCATTCTGTACTTTCCATGGCAATAAGAAGCACACCACTTAGTGTGTGACCATTATTTAAGCGTTTCGTGTCCGACTGCAGTCCCAGTTCCCTTGATGGATTACCAGGGACTATTAATGAACAATTGGGATGCGTCCATCCTCCGCCTTTACGACTTCTTGAACTGTGCTAGGGACACTTTCAGTGAGATTTCTGAGTGTCTGTAGTGGAATGGCAGCCCATTCTTCCTCAAGAGCCGAAATCAGAGAAAGTAATGATATTGGATTCCGGTGTCTGGAGCGAAGTCGACGTGCTAATTCATCCCCAAGGTGTTCCATTGAGTTCAGGCGGTAACTTTGGACAGGTCATTTCAGGAATGACGTTGTCCACAAAGCATTGCCTCACACGATGCTGCTTAACGAAATGGTATATTTTACAGTGATACAAACGACCATTGCCTCCGAACAGTTCCTCTATTCCACGCCGTACACATTGCTGTAAAATGTGTTCGTATCCTTCGGCATTCAGCATTTTTTTAAGCTCAATAAGAGTACCACACACAAACCACGAGAAACACTCCCATACCATAACACTACCTGCTCCGCATTGCACTGCTGGCCATACAAAGTCAATCGCTGTCCAGTTGCGTGGCTCTTTACACCTGCTCTAATGTCGCTTAGCGCTGATTGCAGAAAAGTGTGGCTTATGGGGAGCTACTCGACCATCGTACCCCATTGTTTTTAACTCCGTATGCAATGTAATTGTGCTAGCTGGAGCCGGCCGGAGTGGCCGTGCTTTTCTAGGCGCTACAGTCTGGAACCGAGATACCGCTACGGACGCAGGTTCGATTCCTCCCTCGGGCATGGATGTGTGTGATGTCCTTAGGCTAGTTAGGTTTAAGTAGTTCTAAGTTCTAGGCGACTGATGACCTCAGAAGTTAAATCGCATAGTGCTCAGAGCCATTTGAACCATTTTGCTAGCTGGACTTTAAAATAGCATTTTGGAACTCACGAGTAATTCTTTCTGCCTATTGCATTCGATTTTTTAGTCACCACATCACCATTAGTCGAGTTGGGTAACTTTAGAAGAGTTGAAAAGTCTCTGATGGAAGTGTTAGTCACATGGCATGCAATGAAAAAGTCCCGTTCCAAGTCGCTGAACTCTCCTAGCAGCCCAATTTTACTGTTACTGCTTCTGTACTGACAATTTTATAGATATCTCAGTGCTAAGCAGTCTGATATTTATTATTTATTTCCTACTGTTTTATGTCAGACAATGGATCAAGAGCTACACAGCCTTCAGCAGCAAATTGGGAACTTATTTTCTAGGATTATTTGTAGCAAATACACAAGCTTTCCGTCTACATACACAAGAAATTTGAAAGGTGTTTACAAACAAAAAAACGTTGCATAGTGCTCTAGAATATAAGGAATTGTCTCATAGTCTTTAATCAAAGCGAGAGGGAAGGATGACTGGATAGAGGGTAGAGGAAATATGAGTTAACTACATCTACGTCTACATCTACGTGATTACTCTGCTATTCACAGTAAAGTGTCTGGTAGAGGGTTCAATGAAGCACCTTCAAGCTCTCTCTCTCTACCGTTCCACTCTCGAACGACACGCGGGAAAAACGAGCACTTAAATTTTTCTGTGCGAGCCCTGATTTGTTTTATCGTGATGATCATTTCTCCTTATGTAGGTGGGTGGCAACAGAATGTTTTCGCAATCGGAGGAGAAAACTGGTGATTGAAATTTCATGAGACGATCCCGTACAACGAAAAACGCCTTTCTTTTAATGACTGCCACTCCAATTCACGTATCATGTCTGTGACACTATCTACCTATTTCCCGATAATACAAAACGAGCTGCCCTTCTTTGTACTTTTTAGATGTCATCCGTCAGTCCCACCTGATGCGGATTCCACACCGCACAGCAGTACTCCAGAATAGGGCGTACAAGCGTGGTGTAAGCAGTCTCTTTAGCAGACCTGTTGCACCTTCTAAGTGTTCTGCCAATGAATCGCAGTCTTTAGTTTGCTCTACCCACAATATTGTCTTTGTAATCGTTCCTATTTAGGTTATTTGTTATTGTAATCCCTAAGTATTTAGCTGAGTTTACAGCCTTCAGATCTGTGTGACTTATCACGTAATCGAAATGTAGATGATTTATTTTAGTACTAATGTGAATAACTTCACGCTTTTCTTTATTCAGGGTCAATTGCCTCTTTTCGCACCATACAGATATCTTATCTAAATCATTTTGCAAGTTTGATGACTTGACAAGACGGTAAATGACAGCATCATCTGCAAATAATCTAAGACGGCTACTGAGACTGTCTCCTACGTCGTTAATATAGATCAGGAACAACAGAGGGCCTATAACACTTCCTTGGGGAACGCCTGATATTACTTCTGTTTTACTCGATGACTTTCCGTCTATTACTACGAACTGTGACCTTTCTGACAAGAAATCACGAATCCAGTCGCACAACTGAGGCGATACTCCGTAGGCACGCAGTTTGGTTAGAAGACGCTTGTGAGGAATGGTGTCGAAAGCCTTCTGGAAATCTAAAAATATGGAATCAATTTGACATCCCCTGTCGATAGCTCTTATTACTTCATGAGAATAAAGAGCTAGTTGTGTTTCACAAGAACGATATTTTCTGAATCCGTGCTGACTATGTGTCAATAAATAGTGTTCGAATATAGTATATGTTCCAAAAACCTACTGCAAATCGACGTTAGTGATATAGGCCCGTAATTCAGCGGATTACTCCTACTTCCCTTTTTGGGTATTGGTGTGACTTGAGCAATTTTCCAGTCTTTAGGTACGGATCTTTCTGTGAGCGAGTGGTTGCATATAATTGCTAAATATGGAGCTATTTTATCAGCATACTCTGACAGGAACCTGACTGGTATACCTTTATGAAGTGATTTAAGCTGCTTTGTTACACCGAGGATATCTACTTTTATGTTTCTCATCTTGGCAGTTGTTCTTGATTGGAATTCAGGAATATTTACTTCGTCTTCTTTGGTGAAGGAGTTTAGGAATCATCATCATCATCATCATCATCATCATCATCATCATCATCATCATCATCATTTAAGACTGATTATGCCTTTCAGCGTTCAGTCTGGAGCATAGCCCCCCTTATACAGTTCCTCCATGATCCCCTATTCAGTGCTAACATTGGTGCCTCTTCTGATGTTAAACCTATTACTTCAAAATCATTCTTAACCGAATCCAGGTACCTTCTCCTCGGTCTGCCCCGACTCCTCCTACCCTCTACTGCTGAATCCATGAGTCTCTTGGGTAACCTTGCTTCTCCCGTGCGTGTAACATGACCCCACCATCTAAGCCTGTTCGCCCTGACTGCTACATCTATAGAGTTCATTCCCAGTTTTTCTTTGATTTCCTCATTGTGGACACCCTCCTACCATTGTTCCCATCTACTAGTACCTGCAATCATCCTAGCTACTTTCATATCCGTAACCTCAACCTTGTTGATAAGGTAACCTGAATCCACCCAGCTTTCGCTCCCATACAACAAAGTTGGTCGAAAGATTGAACGGAGCACAGATAACTTAGTCTTGGTACTGACTTCCTTCTTGCAGAAGAGAGTAGATCGTAGCTGAGCGCTCACTGCATTAGCTTTGCTACACCTCGCTTCCAGTTC
Organism: Schistocerca cancellata; assembly: GCF_023864275.1. NCBI lineage: Eukaryota > Metazoa > Arthropoda > Insecta > Orthoptera > Acrididae > Schistocerca > Schistocerca cancellata. Next base: position 881,837,105 of record NC_064626.1, read on the forward strand.
TTTCACTATGTTGCCATCCTGTGAGAATATGCATCCCAAGTACTTGAAACCGTCCACCTGTTCTAACTTTGTTCCTCCTATTTGGCACTCAATTCGTTTATATTTCTTTCCCACTGACATTACTTTCGTTTTGGAGATGCTAATCTTCATACCATAGTCCTTACATTTCTGATCTAGCTCTGAAATATTACTTAGCAAACTTTCAATCGAATCTGCCATCACAACTAAGTCATCCGCATATGCAAGACTGCTTATTTTGTGTTCACATATCTTAATCTCACCCAGCCAGTCTATTGTTTTCAACATATGATCCATAAATTCAAATTCCTACACGATAATGGCTGCAAAACCTTACTTTTGTTTATTATTATTCATTATCATTTATTAACATTGATTATCATTCATTGTCATTCATCATCAGTTATTATTATAGGCCTACCTCCACTAGAAAATTACGCCAAATTCAAATTCCAACACGATATTCTCTCGAAAACTGTACTTCTATGTATTATTATTATTTATTGTTTATTCAAGATGTCCGATTTTCTCGGTGAGAAAGCCATTCTCCTTACATCCATAACAAAAATCTATCACAAGTTCAAATCCCCAACACCATAATTGATCACACGTACGAGCTTTCTCCGTCACTTATCTTTTTTCACTGGTAGCCTATCATAATCGCGTGAAATAATAAACTGCACTTATAATAACGTAATTCACGTCCTTTGATTTTGCAGGGGGGAAGGGACTGAAGACTTTATTTCAAGCAGTACGGTCATCACTTGTTCTCCAACACAGTCAGCACACACATCTTTGATATCGCAGTGCAGTCACCACGACGTCCGCACTCCAACTGAATTAGTTCAAATCCTCGCCACCCCCTGGCCAGCCGGGGGATGACAATTCGTATACAACGTATATACCATTGAAGCCCATCCTGCAGAATGTGTTCAATTGTATTGATGTTGGACTGCGATGAGTTTAACAGCAGTGTAGTTTGCAAGCATACAGCTGAGGACTGCCCCCATAACCTCCTACATGCTGAATGGAAACATGCATTAATCCTGGAACATATGAATAAGAAATTCCTCCAACGAAATGCTTTAAAAATGCATTACCCATCTCATGGAAACATCTGCTACTGTTGGTACTGTCTACCTTTTCTAAAGCCCACATATAAGCTCCCAGCCCACCAGAGACGACTGCCTCCGATCCAGCAGAGCGACGAACTGATCTAGTTGACGAGTTCTCTGCTAGAGGGCACTTCGATAGGTCACGTGTTCACCTTATTCAACCAATAGCATCACAGCATCATGATGACGTAGTTGGCTTCTATATAAGGAGGACTCAGCAGCTCCTCCATCTGTTCCAGTCGGTCAAGATGAAGCGTCAGTCACCACCACAGCAGAATAGGAAGAGGAGCAAGCAGCACCAGAAAAGTAAGTCCCCAAATAATAATAATAATTATTATTATTATTATTGCTATTATTATTATTTCTCTACCAACATCACATCATTTCTTATGGATATTCGTCTTGGTCTTCCAGCAGCTCCGCCCATGACGCCAGCATCAGCAGGTCCCAGCATGTCCCGGTCCACACACGTGAAGGCCTCAGACTCGTCCACGCAGGATCCTGTAGCTCAGCTTCTCAGCATGCTGGAGCAGGATAGCCAGGTGTTAATGTCGGTGCCAGAGGCTGCGCTTGACGGGTCTTCACAGTACTGGGCTCCTTCGTATGCGCCGTCCACTGATCATAATCTCACAACGGACATCCCGCCATCAGTGCAAGAACGGCAGGCTAACAGCGCTGGTGTGGATGTCGTGGATGAGAAGATACCGACCGCCGCTTCACCTCATCGTTTACTATTCGCCTCAAGCTATGTGTTAACAGTTAGTGGTTCAAAACGTATCCATGTAGGACTAGAAGTTTCACAATATGGTAGCCTCTCAACTGTGTTAGTGATGGAAAATGTGCTCAAAAATATTAAAGTGAAATTTTCTGACTACGAGTGGGATGAACTGTATCGTTTAAAAACACAAATCAAGAATCATATGACTACCGAATATTATCCATCCCACTCCTACCAGGACATGTACTGTGGTAGTCTAATTGTGAGTATTCTATCAATGTATGATGGTGCTACACTAAAAATTAAAAGTGCTGATGGTTATAGTATTTTCATGCATCACGCCACTGTTGATAACTTGTTCAGTTTAGACATGGCTCTAACTAGTACGATAGAGAGACTAAATAGATGGTGCCCATACGTTCAGGCAGTGGACACTGACATCATTAACTGGCTTCACACATGTAGCATTCACATAGATGATATAGAACATTGTTTTAGTATGTGTATAACACCAGTGCCCAAGTCTTGTGCTATTCCTCGAATAAGTGTTGAAAATGTCGAACTCAAATTTACTGATGGAATACCGGACTATTATAATTCACCCATAACATTACGAGATATACGTGCTGAATTTCAAGCATACAAGAAGCAGCTATTTTCCAAATATTGTACTTCTGCTGCACCGCTTAAAAAAGAATGTGCTGATTTTTTCTCATGCTGATCATATTTATAAATATTTTAATAAATAAATATATTATTTTATAATATTAAATTTGTCATTGCGTGTTTTTTATTTGCCAACAAAAAATGTCACCTACGTAAATCTATATGACTGCCTTCCCTTTAAATATACCACCTCGAGTTCATTCTACTGTGTAGCCGCTGTACCTCAGTTGGTAAGGTGACTGCGCTATAGTGACTACACACAAACACATATTTTTAATCATATAAAAGCGTATTCCACACCTTGACCTACCACAGTAGGTATCATGGCGGGCTGGGTGAAACACCCTCGCCTCAAGGGCTTTGTTGTAGGTGACTGGTCCTGTGATGATGACCAAGACCAGAAGACCAACAAGAATGGACCACAACTTCCCGACAGCATACGAGCTATAATTGTAGGTCCATCCAGCTGTGGTAAGACAAATGTCCTCATGGTTCTGTTAACGCACATAGACGGAGTCCGCTTCGAGCACCTTTTCGTCTTCTCCAAAACACTCTTTCAGCCCAAGTACCAGTTACTGAAGAAAATATTAGATGGAGTAGACGGTGTAACGTACAGAGCCTTCAGTGAAAACGACGACGTCCCCCCACCTGAAGAGGTAAAGCCTAACACAGCGTTCATATTTGACGATGTCGCTGTTGAAAAGCAAGATCAAATCCGTAAATATTTCTGCTTTGGCCGTCATATGGGTGTTGATGTATTTTATCTGAGTCAAACGTATTCCAGGATCCGAAAACAGCTGGTGAGGGACAACTCAAATCTCATTATAACATTCAAACAAGACAACCTCAATTTAAAGCACATTTCCCATGCCCACGTAGGGACCGACATGTCGTACAATGAATTTGTAAAGATATTTGCTGATTGCTGGAACCACTCACAATACGGCTTTCTCGTTATTGATAAAACCCGTAAACTAAATGACGGTAGGTATAGCCCGAACTGCCAAGACTTTCTCCATATATAAACGTACGAAAATACCTTATCCCAACAGTTAACATTTCACCATGGACAAATTCGTACGCATGGCGGACGCTCAGCCTGAGAGATTAGGTGTGCAAAGACGGAGTCCCCGGATGTACACCGATATCAAATTTAAAAATCTTGAGTCCAGACTATTTAAAGTTGTAAGGGAATTAAAGGACACCCAGAAACTTCTTGCCATTAACCAAAACCGGATAGAGAACAGAATTAGCGCAATTGAGGGCGTGATAGAAGCCGAGGCCGTTGTTATTGACGAAGGTGGCGTAGGAAAAAAGGAGAAGAAGAAGTACAACAAAGCATATATAAAACCACGTGATATTCAGAGCTCTGATTAGTATCCTTCGAGATGTCGACAAAGCATAAATTCATTCAGGCGCACAAAGCAGTTCGAGAGAAATTACGTTTGCTGAAGTTGGGGCATATATATCGCGAGCAAACACTAAATGAAAGTTTTAAACCTGTTACCGAATCTATCACCAAGATAGCTTTGCATAATAATGACCCAATTCACCAACCAGTATCCAACCGTTAAGATAGATAGAACATTTGGTGTCAGCAGGGCGAGACCGTACATGCTGGGCTCTCAAACTATAACTTTATCCGATAGCGCAATACGCATCGGCGATACAGAGTTTAAAAGAAAACCTGCCTTAATGAACCTAATCTTCCTAAGGCCATCAAAAAACTTAAAATATTCAGCCGATGATCGAAAAGTCTGTCGGGAAATAATTAACTTGACTGATCTGTACAAAAATCCCGACGGAACACTGAAAAAGCCTGAAAACTCTAAATACACTACCATTATACAACCTTTACTCAACGAGCAAACTAAAAGTGTCGGTGAGGGTGTAGACTTTCAGTATAAAGGAGTGAGCAATCAAGTCCCGCAGTATATATATTACGATGACCCAGATGAACTAATAGACAGACTTCGACTGTTGATGGTTTCGGCTGCTGCGGGCAATACAGGTCATTCGAATGAGGTTGTATCCATAATCTCAGAGCTTCGAGAGAGAGGTATCATCGAATAAGTATGGGAACCGTGGTTCGAGAAGTGCACAAACCAGCACGCAAAACATACCCTCGTAGACATGTCATGATTAAAGGCATGGATGACCTCTGGCAAGCTGATCTTGTAGATATGAATCGATATTCACCTCATAATAATGGATTGAAATACATTTTAATGATTATTGATACATACCCTAAATTCGCCTGGGCATTACCTGTGAAAACGAAAACCGGTATAGATATTGCTGTGGTGTTTGAGCGTCTGCTGCAGACAGGAACGAATCGATGCCCGACCAATCTTCAAACAATGAGCATTTCAAGACTGTGATGGCGCGGTATGGCATACACCACCCACTACTCCACGTTTACCCACCTTAAAGCTAGTATCGTCGAGCGGTTGAACAGAACAATCAAAGCTCAAATGTGGATGCAGTTTAATCTTCGCGGTTCGTACAAGTGGGCAGATATCCTCTCACAGATAATTGCAAAGTATAATCGAACCAAACATAGTACAATAAAAATGAGACCGATCGATGTACGCGATAATTTACTCATGGACACAATATATTTCCGGATTAAAATGCCCGACCCTCGCAAACAGAGGTTCAATATAGGTGACTTAGTACGTATTTCAAAACACAAGACCGCGTTCGAGAAATCGTACTTACCAAATTGGTCGGCTGAGATATTCACAGTATCCAAAGTGCAGCGAACCAACCCTAGGACATATATCTTAAAGGACGGCAAGGGCGAAGAAATTACAGGATGCTTTTACACGGAGGAATTGCAGAAGAGTTCTGAACCAGATGTATTTCTCATCGAGCGGGTGATAAGACGTCGTGGGAATAGAGCACTGGTTAAATGGCTAGGATTTCCATCATCAGAAAACAGTTGGATCGAAGCTGACATGTTAGTATGTAACGGGGAGAGTAGACCTCTATCTCCTCAGTGGTGTACCATGCACGATAGGAGGCACATCATAATAAGAGGTGGAGGTGGTGTTCTCGACAAGTTGCCTGTTGAATTGCACATTCCCGGATATAACTTCTGTGGACGTGGAACAAAGCTTCAGAAGCGCCTGGCACGAGGCAATAAAGGTATTAACCTACTAGACGAAGCCTGCCTTGAGCACGACGTCGCATACGCAGCAAATAAGGATCTCTCAGCACGCCACGTCGCCGACCGGATATTAGCAGATAAAGCCAAGCAAATAAGGCGAAGAAAAGATCTCGGAATAGGTCAACGCGTTGCTGCATTCGTGGTTGATAAAACCATGCGTGAAAAAATTAAGTTGGGCTTGGATGTGATGAATTTCAAACGAATTATGAAAGCAGCGCGAACAGCTTTGCTAGCGAAGAAGAACAGGAAGAAGAACAACAAACCCGGTTGTTTGAAAAACTGTATTCTCACCTCGATGTCTGCAGCTAAACGTGTGTTCAATGGTGGGAACAAGAAGAAAAACACGACTTCAATTAAACCACCTAGGGTCCTACCGCTACCAAAGACTTCGGGCGGAATTATCCCGTTCCTCGTCCCAGCCCTTGCAGCACTGTCCGCTATAGGTTCACTAACAGGCGGTGCCGCAGCTGTAGCCAAAACGGTCAAAAACGCACAGAATGCACAAACCCAACTAGAGGAAGCCAGAAGACATAATCGCGCTATGGAGGCAGCACCTATCGGAAAAGGTCTCTACTTGAAACCATACAGGAAAGGACTAGGTCACTTCATAAATAAAAAAAAGTCCGTTAGTTATCCTACCCGACCGAGCGCTCACGAATAAAGATCTAGTTAAAATTATTAAACAAAAACTTCACATTCGTGGATTCCGGGGCGTCTTTATGCGGAATACATTACCGAAGACCATGTGGCGGACTAATGAGTGCGGAATTGTAAATTTAGATGTTGCTGGGGGTCAAGGGACCCATTGGGTTGCGTATGTTAAGAAAAGTCGAAATACAATTCAGTATTTCGATTCATTTGGCGATTTACAGCCGCCTGAAGAATTACAACGCTACTTCACCAGCAAAAGACGCGTCTTCTACATTGTCCGGCGAATCAGGACTTTAACACATATCTCTGTGGTTATCTCTGCGCTATGTTCCTCATCACAGCGACGGCGAACCCCCTCTAGAATGCGTCACCGTCAGATCATGTGCGCGATGTATAAAAGAGCTGTCGGAATAGGTCAACGCGTTGCTGCATTCGTGGTTGATAAAACCACGCGTGAAAAAATCATTTGATGTTTAGATGCAATGTCGTACACTCTGACTTTAAAAGAGCGAGGATCAGTACTACGCGCAAATTACTTTCCGCCGATTGATTTAAGTGCAGGGGACTGGAGTATTGCACTGATTGGTCTAGAGACGTATAACAGCATTCCAAATATTACACAGAGCAACAATAAACTACATCTTGAAATTGACGGCCGGAAGGAGATTCTACAAATACAACTTGGTGCCTACGATATTGATGATTTAAACGAACTCTTAAAACAGTCAGAAAAAGGTATTGAACTACGGGCTAACATTAATACCCTTAAATCTGAAATACGGACAGAGAGTGCTACGATCGACTTTACACAGAGACATTCAATTGGTCCACTGCTAGGTTTTGCGAAGGATCGTGTTTTGGTGAAGGACGGAAGTAAATTTTACCCATCAGATCATGCTGCAGATATACTCCCAGTGAGTACAATCCACGTTGAGTGTAATATTGCTACAAACTCATACCTGAACGATAAATTGATTCATTCAATTTACGGATTCTTTCCTACAGTCGGCACAGGGTATAAAATAGTTCAAGCCCCCACAAATGCTGTATATCTTCCGGTGACTGTTCAGACACTGGACTATCTTAAACTGCGTATTGTGGATCAGAATAATCAGCTTGTCAACTTTAGAGGAGAAGAGATCATTGTACGCCTGCATCTAAGGCGAGATGGGAATAAGGTATAAAGCTAGCACACCAGGCTCACAACCCGTTAGTACAACGCGGAAGGGCAAGGTGATAACACGCCTTAATTACGAATTCCTCATTTCAGCAGGTTTAAAGCCGCAGAATGACGTCGCTCAACGTACCTCAGTCAGTAGAGTATGATGACTAAATTATTCGTCATGAATACCACTCACACAAATCCTACGCTTCAAGCACATTTAACAAAAATGATGAAATTAGGATTGTTATCCAGCATCAGGACGCGCTAACACTGCCTAGCAAGAGCTTCCTCTACCTGGACTACACATTAAGAAAGCTGACGGGGCTGCCGTAGCGCTCTCGAAGCTCACTCGAAATGCCGTAGCATTCCTGTTTCAAGAGATACGCTATCAACTCAACGGAACTGAGATAGACCGAGCTAGAAATGTTGGCATTACATCAGCCCTTAAGACGTACGTTTCAGCCTCACCCTCTGATTCAAAGAGTTTGGAAAATGCTGGGTGGTTCATAGATGCAGCGGATGGGGAGGGTAGACAAAGCCGATTTACCGCGTGCGTGCCACTAAAAATGCTTATGGGTTACTTTGAGGATATGCAGCGAATAATTATCAACGCTAAACAGGAACTTATTTTGGTGAGAAGTGCAAGTGACGCGAATTCATTCTCTCAAACAGCTGCAGAGAATGTTCAAATCAAGATTAATAGCATCTCATGGAAAATGCCGTTGCCGACGAGGAGCGCTTGAAGCTCTTAAAAGTACTGAATTCTGGCACCTACCTACCACTAACTTTCCGATCATGGGAGCTTTTTGAATACCCAGTCCTACCTACAGCGTCCACACATACTTGGGCTATTAAAACATCAGTGCAGTTGGAAGCACCTCGATTCATCATACTAGCATTTCAAACTCAAAGGTGTGCTAATGTATCAAAGGATTGAACTGAATTTGACCACTGCAAGTTAACTAACGCCAGAGTCTACTTGAATTCAGAATACTACCCATATAAGAATCTACATCTACAGTGGGACAGCAATGTATACAGTCTAGCATTTGACATGTATGCGAGATTCCGAGCATCTTACTACGAAGTTGTTGAAAATGAAGGATACCTACTCAGCCCACAGAGTTTCAAGAAGCTAGCGCCAATAATCGTGATTGACTGTTCAAAACAGAATGAGATAATTAAATCAGGACCTATAGATGTACGGATTGAATTTGAATCCTCAGCAAACTTCCCTGATCAGACTTCGGCATATGCTCTCGTTTTGCAAGATCGTCTCGTTAACTACTGTAAGCTCACTGGTGTAGTGCAACGAGTTGTATAAATTAGTACGCACTCTGATAGCTCTAGCGTAGATCACGATGTTACCTGAAGGTGTGAGGGTCGTAGCTGACATTCAAGGATTTTACTATGATGAGTGCAGGCGTTTCATAATTAAAGACTGTGCATTAATAGCATTCACGCTAAGTGATGGAGTAATAGGAACATTTGTATCAAGAGTTGAATTGCCGAAACCATTTAAAGACGTCAAGTGCAATAAGACAGTCAGAAGTGCGACGTGGCTAACAAGATTCTATCATGGGATTAAATGGGACGCCCCTGGCATCTCTTATAAACATTTGCTGCAATTGCTGAGAGTATTTGATCACAAGGACACAGTAATCTACGTTAAAGGCGATGAGAAGAGTAGCTCGCTGCGTCGAATCTTCAAATATGCGGCTATCCAGAACCTGGAATACTACGATTGTCCACCTATCCATCAACTTAGACAGCGAACTTGTGAAGAAGAAAAAAAGTTTTGTGTCAGCATCTGAAAATGTAAAATTACTTTTAAAATGGCTCACAAATAAATAAATAATATTTTTCTCCATAAGAACTCTTGTTGTTTTTCTTTCTGAGACACCTACTTCCATAGAAGTAAGTTTATTGGTGATGCTGTTCGTGAAGCACATTCTGCAGGATGGGCTTCAATGGTATATACGTTGTATACGAATTGTCATCCCCTGGCTGGCCAGGGGGTGGTGAGGATTTGAACTGATTCAGTTGGGGTGCGGACGTCGTGGTGACTGCACTGCGATATCAAAGATGTGTGTGCTGACTGTGTTGGAGAACAAGTGATGACCGTACTGCTTGAAATAAAGTCTTCAGTCCCTTCCCCCCTGCAAAATCAACTGCTTGAAATAAAGTCTTCAGTCCCTTCCCCCCTGCAAAATCAAAGGACGTGAATTACGTTACTATAAGTGCAGTTTATTATTTGACGCGATTATGATAGGCTACCAGTGAAAAAAGATAAGTGGCGGAGAAAGCTCGTACGTGTGATCAATTATGGCGTTGGGGATTTGAACTTGTGATAGATTTTTGCTATGGATGTAAGGAGAATGGCTTTCTCACCGAGAAAATCGGACATCTTGAATAAACAATAAATAATAATAATACATAGAAGTACAGTTTTCGATAGAATATCGTGTTGGAATTTGAATTTGGCGCAATTTTCTAGTGGAGGTAGACCCATAATAATAAATGATAATGAATGAAAATGAATGATAATGAATGTTAATAAATGATAATGAATAATAATAAACAAAAGTAAGGTTTTGCAGCCATTATCGTGTAGGAATTTGAATTTGGAGGGAATTTTCTAGTTGAGGCAGGTCAATAATAATAAATGATAATGAATGATAATGAATGTTAATGGATGATAATGAATGTTAATGAATGATAATCAATAATAATAATAAAGACAAGTATGGTCTTTGCATGCATTATCCTGTTGGAATTCAAACTTCCCGCCATTTTTTCTTGGGGTTAGGTTAGTGGACATAGCATAATTAGACTATTTTCCCGCCAAAATTCAAACTTCCCGCCATTTTTTCTGGAGGTTAGGTTAGTGGGTATAGCACATTTGGCCTATTTTCGCGCCAAAATCCGCCATCTTGGATGATGCCATGCGCTGTTGCCAAGTCTACATGCCGCCATCTTGCATGACGTCATCGCCGCCATCTTGAATATATTTGGCAACAATGGAGAGAGGGGTGGCACATAGGTTGTCCCCCTACTAGCCCTAGAACCGCTCGGCCACACCGGCCAGCAATAGGTACAACATCATAGGTAAACTGTATGGAACAATCGGAGTATCCACGGCTGAAACTCTGCCCACTTCAGTCAGCACTACGCTACTGCGGAATATGGAGCCACGTCACAATGGGTGGCAGGACAGTAGGCGGATGTTCTACGTGGACCATCTATCCGTATCGCGTGAAAAAATAATGCGTCTGTGCTGCAACCGATCCTATTTGGGCATAATATCTCTTTAGTTTTTCGTGATTGTTTCTCGATTTTACTGTGGTGTACAGTGAAGAAGCTTTAGGTATTTGGAGGACAGCGCATAATTCTCGCAGAGAGCTTTTTCGATGACGTAAAAACAATAATTTTCTGGAAATTTCTCACCTCTTGTGATTTTCTTGAGTTCGCATAATTCAGTACCTCCTTAGTCGCTGACTGTAATAGCGAATCACCTATCTCTTCCAGATTCATCTCATTCTCAATCTCTAACACGTTTCGGGACACCACTTAGACCCCAAATAAAAATTCGATGTAGGCCTATCCCCGCTGTCTCTTTGTATATTTCCTGGCATCTATCAAGGTTCTATTTTAATTCGTGAAAATAGCCTCAAATATTCATGTTCGCAACGTAAAATCTCAATCAGCCACTTCATCGTAAATGTCTTCACATTTATTTTTCAAGCACTCTACCACATTTCTGTTTGGTTTCATAACGAATCCTCCTTTGCTCAGTAAGATGGAAGAGGAAACAATATTTACGAAAATGTAGTTGATATAAGACGAACAAAACCAACTACTAGAAGATTCGTGCCGACCGCAGTGGTCGAGCGGTGCTAGGCGCTTCAGTCCGGAACTACACGGCTGCTACGGTCGCAGGTTCGAATCCTGCCTCGGGCATGGATGTGTGTGATGTCCTTAGGTTAAGTTAGGTATAAGTAGTTCTAAGTCTAGGGGACTGATGACCTCAGACGTTAAGTCCCATAGTGCTTAGAGCCACTTGGAAGATTCGGTCTCCAGGGATATGGTGAAACTAGAGACGAAGTCAGTGCGACACTGCTGGAGGAAGGTAGTTGAGTGATTGAGAATACGTTGGGGAAGAAACTAACAAGGTATAGAAGTGAACGAATGAACGAAAACCGAGTTACGGATATCGCGGTGGGTGCTTCAAATAGAAATGGATTGAGATTCGAAATGCATAAGGAATGTCTTGCACAATGTGCATCTGTAACATTGGTTCAACATTCCTTCTAGGCCTCGAGCGGTCGTTCATTATATTCGACGTCACCAAGGGACAACAGATAACTTCACATAATCGAAATACAGACGCAATGAAACTCCACATCCACGTTCGCAAAGGTTATAAAACCAACGATACTTTTGTTGCCAATTATTCTCCTTAGCGACACTCCTGCGTAGTACACTAAGGTCACGTCTCCAAGGCGCACACAGCAGTTACGTTGCCATTTGGTACCAGCGCATTGCCTGCTCCCTCCAGAGAGCGTTGGCGACGGCCGCTCCTCAGACCTTGTATTGGTCTGTTGGAAGACAGGCAGTGTTCTGGTTGATGGGTGATAATCCAACCAGCCGTGACGTAAGCGGATAGGGCGCCACAGTCAAGGCTGGCCGGTGTGTCCGCATCGTTATTTTAGCCGTCTGATCGCACTCGCCTTAAAGACAATGAGGGGATTTTTCTGCCGGAGCTTGCGGTCGCCGACCGGCAAAGCCCGTACCACTCGTTTTTCTACCTCACCTTCTCCCTTAAAAGCTCGGCTTTAGGATGAGCTTTGTGCAGCAACGTCCATTTCGCAGACCTGCCAAGTGCTAACACCGCTATCACTCGTATATGACCATCATAGAGATTTATAGAAAATGGGTTGTGGGGAGGACGAAGAGGAGGAAAGCAAGGGGTGGAGTGCAGGCGAGAAGTGACTCATTCGAAGTTGTGTCGAAGGTACAAAGCTGTCTGCACTATTGGGCTTCGGTATATTACCAGCTAAGAGTACAGTAAAAAAATCGTCAATAGGTTTGATTCGCAAAATAAGGAAGTTAATAACAGTCTTAGTCCTCACTGACAAACATCTGAAAACAATATCCCCGGAAATGCTTTCTTTTTCTCGCAGACGTATGACTGCTGCTAGTTCTACATCTACATCCACACATATGCTCCAGAAGTCTCAGTGCAAAGCATGAAGGATGGTTCTTCCCACCGGTAGGTGTTATTTTTTTTTTTTTTTAGCAGTGCCAATAATCACCACATGTTAGAGCTGACGTCAGTTGATAGACTGAGACGTGCAATATTAGTATCGTCTAGAAGTAAACAGTTTGAGAACCCAAACTCAGATAAATAATAGTACTCGACCCGAGCGGACCTCAGACTGCATTTGACTATCGTGTTTTTAGTTCTCCGTATTGTCGGTGAATCACTTCAATCGACTCTCTGGGTATTTACTTTGTCAAGGCTCTCGCGGGTCGCCCTTACCCCTTTTGTCACTCTGACCTACTGCTTCTTTAATTCTCTCGACAGTGTTGAATTCATCACGAAGCCATTGGTTCGCTATTAAGAACGCGTCTCTCCGTTCTCTTCGAGTTTTTTTTTTTTTTTTTCTTCGCCTCAACTCTTCTCGAAATGGTCAAACAATTTATTTTATGTTAACACAGTATTTCTTGTGCGTTCTTTAAACGAGATGTTTTAGTGCTTCAATATTCGTGTCTCTGTTTCACACCTACAGTAAGTTAACCTGGCAAGAATCTTATGAGTATCAGTAACACGTGTACTATACTTAGATCGTACTTGTTGAAAACCGACTAAAAGACTCTACATATATCACAACCTGGATCTCATTAACGACATGCTGTTCCGAGTTACCTGCTGTATGTTGGTTTTTATTATTGCTTTGGTGAAGCCTATGTAACTGGCAGCAAGCATATGTTATGCTGCCATGGTCTCATGTATCGAGATACATTGCTCCCACTAGAATAATGGTGAGCGATGACAATGATACACCTTGGATTACGATCTTTAACTGTACACTAGCACGACTCATATTTTTGAGCCTGGTCCACAGCATGTGTAATTTTTTGTGAGGGTTGGGTTGGGTTGTTTGGGGGAGGAGACCAGACAGCGAGGTCATCGTTGTCATCGGATTAGAGAAGGATGGGGAAGGAAGTCGGCCGTGCCCTTTGAAAGGAACCATCCCGGCATTGGCCTGGAGTGTTTTAGGGAAATCACGGAAAATCTAAATCAGGATGGCCGGACGCGGGATTGAACCGTCGTTCTCCCGAAAGCAAGTCCAGTGTGCTAACCACTGCGCCTCCTCACTCGGTAATGTTTTTGTGACTTTCTCTCGTTGGTCAGCTGGACTCGGAAGTTATAGTGACCAGGCCCTATAATCTTACCTTGTTATTCACGATGGACGGCTCTCACGGTATGTACAGCTCAAATACATCATGTCTAATGAATTATCCAGTGAACAATGAGGAGAATGAAGACTCGAACTCGGGACATTTATCATTCGCGGGCAAGTACTGTATCCACAGAACTACCCTGGCACGATTCAGGACTAGTCCTCACAGCAATATTTTTGCCGGTACCTCATATTCTTCCTTCTAAACTTTACATAAGTTCTCCTGCGAAACTTGCAAAACTGATGGAAGCACTCCTGGAGGCAAGGATATTGCGGAGAAATGGCTTAGCCACAGCCTGTGGTTGTGAAGTTTGGAAGGTAGGAGATGAGGTACTGACGGAAGTAAAGCTATGAGGACGGGTCGTGAGGTCATGCTTGGGTATCTCAGTTAATAGCCCACTTCGTCACGAAAAGTAAAGACCTCGAGTTTGGTCCGGCACATAGTTTTATTCTGTCAGGAAGTTTCATAACAGCGCACACTGCGCTGCAGAGAGAAAATTTCATTCTGGGTTCAAATGTTTCAAATGGCTCTGAGCACTATGCGACTTAACTTCTGAGGTCATCAGTCGCCTAGAATTTAGAACTAATTAAACCTAACTAACCGAAGGACAGCACACACATCCATGCCGGAGGCAGGATTCGAACCTGCGACCGTAGCGGTCGCTCGGCTCCAGACTGTAGCGCCTAGAACCGCACGGCCACTCCGGCCGGCTTCATTCTGGGAAAGCAGACAATATGTGGATGCATAGAGTTGCAAAAAAGTTACTATAGCAACATGAATACTTTCCACAGATTTTAACTTTGACTGTACTAGTTAGCCTGTCTCTGCATAATACAATCTAATTTTAATTTTACAACACAAACTAGAAACTTCAAATATATTATTAAATAAGTTTCCTCTGATTGATACATGTATAATGAACGTGCAAATACATTCTGCAAGACACATAATGCGTTCTAACAACCATGTCTCAAAAGAGAATGACTGTTTGGCGTTCTAGGTATTATGCTTGCTAATAAACCGACCAGTCACTTGTATCTCAAGTTCATCCGTTTCATAATGCGTATTTATGTTAATCCATTATTTAGGGCATAATTACTGCATCTGGTAATACATTATTGGTTCATTATTTATATGTTAAGGCCATTAATACACAGCACTGAATCATTGACCATGTCCTAGCTATGTCTTTTAACGGAAGACATCTCAATATGTATAACAAAAGTCATGAAGTTTATGCACAGTTTTCTGATTAGTTTTTAAATAAGACATGTTTAAGACAGTTTTAAAGAGTAAAATTTTCTTTTAGATTTTGTGCCTTACTGTTTTTATGACACTTAATTTGCATTATGTAATTATTAAATGATAATTTATAATAATATGTTTCCTGTCGTGAAGAATATACCTGTAAATGATAATTAAACGTGGAGAGAATATATGAGGGTAAGTCAATTATTATCCGCAAAGTAGTTATAAAGTTTTATTGTAATCAAATTCGAAACTTACAAGAACATCATTTTCGACATAGTCTGCTTGTGTTTCAACGCACTTGGTCCGCCGTTGTACAAGCTTTCTGACGCTCTCGTAAAAAAAGGTTCTCGGTTGAGCTGCGAGCCAGGAATGCACCGCTTCTTTCACTGCTTTGTCCGAGGCAAATCGACGGCCCCTTAATGCCTGTTTGAGTGGACCAAATAAGTGATAGTCAGAAGGGGCAAGATCGGGACTATATGGAGGATGATCCAGTACTTAAAATTTGAGTTTCTGGAGCGTTTCAGCAGTGTGGACAGCAGTATACGGACGGGCATTGTCATGCAACAACACAACACCTTTTTACAGCAATCCTCGGCGTTTGCTTCGAATTGCAGGCTTTAGCCTGACAGTAAGCATCTCACTGTAACGTACACTGTTTATTTTGTGCCCCTTTCCCCATAATGTTCCTGTACTGGACCTTGTGCCTCCCAAAAAGCCGTAAGCATCAGTTTTCCTGCGGACGGTTGGGTCTTGAACTTTTTCTTGCACGGCGAATTTGGATGTTTCCATTCCATACTCTGCGCCGTTTACTCTCCGGCTCGTAATGATGGATCCATGTTTCGTCACGAGTAACGATCCTGTCTAAGAAGTCCCCTTCGTCCCCATAGCGATAAAAATGTTTTTGCGGATGTCCAAGTGCGTTTGTGTATGCAACTGTGAGTTGTTTTGGGACCCATCTTGCACAAACTTTATGAAACCCAAGTTTGTTGTGGATGATTTCGTAGACAGGACCGTGACTAATTTGCAGACGATATGCCACTTCGTCAGTAGTTAATCGTCTGTCCAAGAGAATCATTTCACATGAACGCTCAATGGTTTCTTCATTTGTGGCGGTAAACAGTCGTCCGGCTCCTTGATCGTGCGTAACACTTGTGCGACCATTTTAGAATCTTTCAATCCATTCGTAGACACTCCGTTGTGGCAAAACACTGTTCCCGTACTGTACCGAAAGTCGTCGATGAATTTCGGCCCCTGATACGCCTTCCGACCACAAAAAACGGATCACTGAACGTTGCCCTTCCTTGGCCAAAATAGGCAATGGAGCAGCCATGATCAACAGCACGGCAGCGATAATGAAACTAACATATCAGCTTGAAAATTGCTAAGATATAACAACAAATGAACAAAGCATGCGTCATCAACATAAAATGACAGTACTATCAAAGTAAACAAAAGTATAACTAAAATACGGATAATAATTTGCAACACTACTCAATACAGAGATTGAAAAATCGAGATCCCGCGCCTGTCATATAAATAGAGTGACAGTATAGCCCTCGCTGTCGTCGTCGTCGGTTGCAAACTGATTCCAAGTGTGCATAACTTCTTCCTGCATACACCGAGCATTCGTAGTGGCATACTGTCCACAAGTTCACAATACTCTGTTGGTCCAGATTGTTCCACTCCTCAACGGTGATACGGCGTAGATCCCTCAGTGTTGTTGGTGGGTCACGTCGTCCATAAACAGTCATTTTTCAATCTATCCGAAGCATGAAACTTCCTGGCAGATTAAAACTGTGTGCCCGACCGAGACTCGAACTCGGGACCTTTGCCTTTCGCGGGCAAGTGCTCTACCATCTGAGCTACCGAAGCACGACTCACGCCCGGTACTCACAGCTTTACTTCTGCCAGTATCTCGTCTCCTACCTTCCAAACTTTACAGAAGCTCTCCTGCGAACCTTGCAGAACTAGCACTCCTGAAAGAAAGGATATAGCGGAGACATGGCTTAGCCACAGCCTGGGGGATGTTTCCAGAATGAAATTTTCACTCTGCAGCGGAGTGTGCGCTGATATGAAACTTCCTGGCAGATCAAAACTGTGTGCCCGACCGAGAAGGTAGGAGACGAGATACTGGCAGAAGTAAAGCTGTGAGTATCGGGCGTGAGTCGTGCTTCGGTAGCTCAGATGGTAGAGCACTTGCCCGCGAAAGGCAAAGGTCCCGAGTTCGAGTCTCGGTCGGGCACACAGTTTTAATCTGCCAGGAAGTTTCATATCAGCGCACACTCCGCTGCAGAGTGAAAATTTCATTCTGGAAATATCCGAAGCATATTCGATAGGGTTCATGTCTGGAGAACATGCTGGCCACTCCAGCCTAGCGATGTCGTTATCCTGAAGGAAGCCATTCACAAAATGTGCATGATGGGGCGCGAATTGTCGTCCATGCATGCCTCGCCAATATGTTGCCAATATGGTTGCACTATCGGTTGGAGGAGGGCATTCACGTATCGTACAGCCATTAAGGCGCCTTCCATGACCACCAGCGGCTTACGTCGGCCCCACAAAATGTCACCCCAAAACAGCAGGGAACCTCCACCACGATGCACTCGCTGGACAGCGTGTCTAAGGCGTTCAGCCTGAGCGGGTTGCCTCCAAACACGTCTCCGATGATTCTCTGGTTGAAGGCATATGTGACACTCAACGGTGAAGAGAACGTGATGCCAATCCTTAACGGTCCACTCGGCAAGTTGTTGGGCCCATCTGTACCATGCTGCATAGTGCCGTGTTTGCAAAGATGGACCTCGCTATGGGCGTCGGGAGTGAAGTTGCGCATCACACAGCCCATTGCGCACAGTTTGAGTCGTAACACGACGTCCTGTGGGTGCACTAAATGCATAATTCAACACGATGACTTTGCTGTCAGCGTTCGTCCGAGCCATAATTCGTAGGTAGCGGTCATCCACTGCAGTAGCAGCCCTTGAGCGGCCTAAGCGAAGCATATCATCAAGAGTTCCTTGTCTCTCTGTATCTCCTCCACGTCCGAACAACATCGCTTTGGTTCACTCCGAGACACCTGGACACTTCCCTTGCTGAGAGCCTTTCCTGGCACAAAGTAATAATGCGGACACGATCGAACCTCGTTATTCACCGTCTAGGAATGGTTGATCCACAGACAACACGAGCTGTGTACGTCCTTTCTAGTGGAATGACTGGAACGGATCAGCTGTCGGACCCCTTCCATCTAATCGGTGCTGTTCCTGCATGGTTGTTTACATCTTTGTGCGGGTTTAGTGACATCTCTGAACAGTCAAAGAGACTGTGTCTGTGATACAATACCCACAGTCAAAATCAGTGTTCAGGAATTCAGGGAAGCGGGGTGATGCAAAACTTTTTTGATATATATATATATATATATATATATATATATATATATATATATATATATATATATATATATATATATATATATATATATATATATATTGATTGTGATTCGCAACTGTCGACTGTTCCGTGTTTTATTCTCATATCATGACATATAATCGTCTAAAGAATTATCGCCAGTATTAAACCTAATACCACACCGCTAATTGCACATAATACAGCATAAAACTTAAATTCCTATGAGACAAACGCAGCATCAGCTAACTTTATTTCCGAAAGGAAAGAAATGATTAATGACATTCGCGTTGATTATCAGCATGTGCGTGATCATAACAAAAACAAAACATCAGCTGACTGCATTGAAGAAGCGAAAGAAAGGATAAACAATTTTCTCATTGGCTACCTGCATGTGACTCACTATTGGCCATCTCGTCGAGCCTTTACCAACATTTACACGTCACTCAGAAATCGTAGACACCTTGACTACACTTTAACCCTGATTAAGGTTTTTTTTCCTGATTATAAATAACTAAGTACTAAGGCTTCTGCTGCTCTCTGTATTTTCCTGCAGTTTTATGTCACATAAGATCAGATCTGTTGTGCCTCTGCAGGTTCAGACACCACATTGAGATACGGCAAACTCCTCTATAAAATAATCTGGAGCCAATTTAACAGAATTTTTGAGAGATTTTTACCTACGACTGACAATATCGACATACCACGGTAGTTCCCAGGAGCACTACGATCGGTGTTCTTGAACATATTGTAGTGACGACAGCAGCAGTCTTCAAATGTGTAAGAAGTCTAGTCTTCACGTTTATTCCTCCATTTTGTTTCAATTTCAAAGGGATGCTATCAGGACCAGTTGCATTTCCTCCTCTTACTTGAGTGAGGTTTTAGTAAAGTCTCTGTATTTGGGTGGAAATGTCAGGTATGGTCGTTGGTGTTGCTGAGAGTCCTCATCTGCATTGGAGGCATGATTTAAAAGCGTAGAGAAATTTTCCTTCCAAGGCTCTAAGATTTTTTTCATTGCCAATTGAAATGATAGAATTGCCAGCAGTCTTCACTGTCCATGACGAGGATCGAATTAAACCGTATATCTCCTTTATGTGTGCATAAAAGTTTTTCAGATCACGAGCATCAGACAGTCTTTGCAGCATACGCCAAATCCAATGACAAACTCAACGATATAATGCTATATGCAAACTACGTTATAACTGAACATAAATGTAATTGTTGTGATACATAACATATGTCCTTCTGTTTATTCTACTTGTACTTAAATATTCGTGCAGCGAGGGTTACGTTTCAAAACTACCGACATATGTTATACACCATAACATTTTTTGAAAGTAAGTGTTTAATTATTTTAATGATTGTCATAATGCATTATGTCTGCTCTGTATCTTTCTAGTAAAACAGAATGAGTGTTCTTGTTTGTATATTGTATCCAGGTTCTGCCTGAAGATAAGCGTTGGATCAAAACTACTGCAGAGTAATACAGCAGAAACTTATAACAGCTTGGTGTGAGTATATGACGACAGAATGCATTTTATGGAAGCTGTGACGCAAGATCTTAAACATGGCTGCGAATCAGCAACTGTATAAATCTGAAGAGGTTGAAAAAATCACCTGATTAGTCGCAAAACCCATGTTTATTAGCTCTTTACGTATGTTTCGATATTTCTAAAAGTATCTTCTGAAAGAGTGGGCCTTGTTACGTCACATGGTGGTAAATTGGATTAGCTGAAGCCAAGCGGTTCTTGTCATACATAAGAACCAGAAACATCACGTGCCATGGCTTAAGACAGCAGTCAGATTCCATTCAGCGTACGTCAGAATAAATGCACAAAGGTATTCGCCCACTGGTAAAGGCTCTTGTCAACATAAAATTATAACAGGGAGTCAAAGGATAAAACAGTACACTTAAGTTATGCAAATATTTTATCCTTTTACTCCTGTTGTAATTTTATGTTGACAAAAGCCTTTACTAGTGAGCGAATACCTCTGTGCATTAATTCTGGCGTACGCTGAATGGAATCTGGCTACTGTCTTAAGCAATGGCATGTGATTTTTTGGTTTTTATATAAATTGTATGTATGACAAGAGCCGCTCGGCTTCAGCTAATGTAAATTACCACCATGTAATGTAACAAGGTCCACTTCTTCTGAAGAGGATATTTTTAGAAATATCGAAACCTACGTCAAGAACTAATAACCTTTGCTTTGCTACTGGTTGGCTGATTTTTTCAACTCTTCAGTTTGAAGAAAATTAGTTTTTATTTTCACTGCATATTTTTGCGCAATTTTTTTATTGCAACACTACTGGTTACCGAGTGTGTGTTTATAGAAGAGCAGTGCCAATTGGAGAGGTGTGTTTTTATGTAGTGATTGCCTCGAGATAAAATAATTGCAATATGCGCAGAAGCTAATAAACATGAACTTTTCTTAGCTTTCTTTGACGTTAAGATGAGAGAAACAGTCAATGTACCAGCTTGCTTACAGTTACCAATCATCACTGAGACTCGCGTGGTTTTTGATGTGGGGAGTTACTGCTACCGAATCTGCAATACCTCAGGGAACACACCCACTCGAATGGAATCTATTTGCAGAAGTCATATAAGATGGATTTCAGTATAACCTATCTTCGATGTCGACGTCGTGTGATACGGTGCACTCACATGGATTAGGCCAAAACGGCTTTCGAGATCTGTTTAAAAAACCTACCAGAAAGTCAACTGTGTGACTTTTTTCAGTCGCATGTAGTTCACATAACTGCCATCGTTCCATTTCATAAATAGTTCAGCCTGTTGTTGCCTGTTGGTTCAGGTTCCGGCGAGCCACTTATTTTCCCTTAAGAGACTGTGCGAACACCTGCTGCATGAAATGTTCGCTGTCTCCCTGGTCGGCACATTTGCTGCATCCTTCGTCTGTTAAACAAGACGCCTGAAGCGGCCGCAGATAATTTCGGTAGCGTGGAGAAACGACTTACGTTGACACACAGTAGCCATATCAAATCAGTGATCACTGAATTATGGTCACTTCACTATCTGTAGCTATAATGTGTGGTCATATGGCGGTGTACTATTGTGCAAACACGTTGTGCATAACGATCTATGTAGCGATCAGTAGATAACGAGCATGAGGTTAAAGGGAAGTGTTCGTCGAATTCTGTGAAGAAAACATAAACGCTCAGAGGGTTGGTGTTGCGAACTTGCACACAGTGCACTCGTTTATAGGTAAAATAAAAATGTCTCGTGATCGATTTCAATATCAAAACGCCAAATCGTCTGAAGATCTGTACAGAACGACGTTAAGTAAATAGTCTTAGAAGACATTGGGTTGCATTGTTTTTGGCCAATTGAAGCATATCTGTGAGTATAAACGGCCTAAAATGTTTGGTGTGTGACCGGTACCTAAATGGCATAGTGAGTCAAAACTGTGTCGTCAAAACGTGCAAGGAAAGGAAGGAAGGTTAGGGTTTAACCGTTGAACGAAGTCAGAATCGTCTTAAACAGCAACACACGATCACACAGGATTTCAAACCGAAGTCCATGTCCAGAAGGCGGGGTGACAATTGTGTGCGGAAATAGGTATATGTGACAAGATACGAACTGCCGGTCTAGCCACCAGGCCAATAATTTATTTCCTCTAGCGGAGCAAAGGCAATCCGCATGTGACGTATTTGTAGTGAGCTATGGAGTCGAGGCAGCCGAGAGCGGACCAATGTACCATAGAAATACACTGCGCAACAGAATTAAATGGATCACTGTTTTGAAATCTCGTCATTTCCCCCCATTGCGACACGAAAGTGTGAGATTTGTGTCAAGGGTGTCTACAACCTTCCTCTGTAACGGAGCAAAAGCTTGTCGTCCTGCGACGTCATCCTACGGCTCGGTGAGGCTTCAAATAGCACCGTGTCGACAAATGCGAAAGAAAGGACAGACTTCAGTTCATGCGATATGTAAGGTGGGGGAATGACGTCACCTAGGCACCAAATTTCACCACAATTCTGCCCAACGCCACCGTGGAAGTGTCACAAGATGAGATAGTCGTCACATCCCTCATTACCCATATCTCATACCTTCTCTTGACGCCTTTGCAATGGACCAGAACCGCGACACCCAGCGTTGAAATCACGCTGTTTTCGTATGGGTGGCCTCGGAAAACATTTCAGACACACCGCCGCTCAAAATGGTTCAGATGGCTCTAAGCACTATGGGACTTAACGTCTGAGGTCATCAATTCCCTAGTCTAAGAACTACTTAAACCTAACTAACCTAAGAACATCACACACATCCATGCCCGAGGCAGGATCGTAGCAGCAGCGCGGTTCCGGAACGAAGCGCCCAGAACATCTCGGCCACAGCAGCTGGTTACCGCCGCTCAAAATGGTTCAAATGACTCTGAGCACTATGGGACTTAACATCTATGGTCATCAGTCCCCTAGAACTTAGAACTACTTAAACCTAACTAACCTAAGGACATCACACAACACCCAGTCATCACGAGGCAGAGAAAATCCCTGATCACGCGGGGAATCGAACCCGGGAACCCGGGCGTGGGAAGCGAGAACGCTACCGCACGACCACGAGCTGCGGACACCGCCGCTCAGAATCGACACAAAAGACATAAGGAGGTGTCATAAGGGGGTCAATGAAACCACCCCTTCCCTTGGGGCGCTCATTTACACCCATTTCGCGGTCGAAAACGACAATTTGGAATGTGATGTGCAACAGAACCGCGTTCTTCACAATCTTTCACTCTGCTGGCACCACCCCACCGGACGATTCCGCCCTTCTCTAAGGAAATCGTGGGGCTTCAAACGCACTGAACATGATAGGACTACTTTAGAAAGTACCCCAAGCGCAATTTTTGCTCTGGTGTACAGGGTGGAATCGCTAGGAACCGTTGGAAACCATATCGCCTTTTCACACTGTAACTGAAGGAATCGGGAGGATACTCTATCGTACGTGTTTGTTTCTGGAGCAACGAGCTGATATATTTTCTGGTGTAGTTTACCTTTAAGAATTATACCAAATCTGCTCTCAATACAAGTAATAAAGTGTGTCTGGGAATGTAGACACATTAACATAAGCGTAATAACCCGCTAACTGAGTATCAGAGTGGTTCCACAGCTCTTCCCTTTCGCTGCCCGTGTTTGTAAAGGCTCGAACAGTAAACAGAAGTGCCGGCAACGATTAGCGCAACACGTAATCTTCTCCAGCGGTGACGTCAAAGTGGGCGCGGGGAGTGGGCCGGCCTGGAGCAGTAAACACTGTCTGCGTGATGGCGCCGGAGCAATGAGCACTGCTAACTGCCGGTTTCCGGCCCATAGCCAGCGGCAGCTTCTGAAAGCATACGCGGCAGCAAACTTTTCCTAAGTCCAGGCATACGGAATTGATTGTCGCCTTGTGAGACGCATGCTTTCGGAGACCAGACTCAGCGTTGCAATTTACACTCGACCAGCCTCTGGTCTCTGGATGCTTAAAAAGCTACCAAAACCTGTATTTAGCCGGCCGGGGTGGCCGAGCGGTTCTAGGAGCTACAGTCTGGAACCGCGCGACCGCTACGGTCGCAGGTTCGAATCCTGCCTCGGGCATGGATGTGTGTGATGTCCTTCGGTTAGTCAGGTTTAAGTAGTTCTAAGTTCTAGGGGACTGATGACCTCAGAAGTTAACTCCCATTGTGCTCAGAGCCATTTGAACCAAAACCTGTATTTACTTTCGCAGGTAGATTCCGCCGGAGCGATGCGGTGATAACAATGCAAATAAACACACAGCAGCGGTCCGAACAACTGTCGTAGTTGTTGCGCTTTAGGTCTAGGAGTCTCTGGGAGTGGAAATATTTTAGACACGTATTTTTTATTCAGTAGGTGGTGGTGGTTAGTGTTTAACGTCCCGTCGACAACGAGGTCATGAGAGACGGAGCGCAAGCTCGGGTTAGGGAAGGATTGGGAAGGAAATCGGCCGTGCCCTTTCAAAGGAACCATCCCGGCATTTGCATGAAACGATTTAGGGAAATCACGGTAAACCTAAATCAGGATGGCTGGAGACGGGATTGAACCGTCGTCCTCCCGAATGCGAGTCCAGTGTGCTAACCACTGCGCCACCTCGCTCGGTTTTTATTCAGTACATAGGTATGAACATTTAATTATTGTCCTTAAAAACGGTTTCACTTGCTCTCAGGAACCATTATTGTGATGCTGGCTGCTGTGAGCAGCTAAAACCGGTTATCTTTTGTGGCTGTGTTGTTTTACCCTACGATATACAACAGTCAAACGTTGTGTATTTCTCCTCTAAATAAGTGAGTTAGCAGTGAATCAGCTAAGTCAAATAAATACAGGGTGTAACGTTAAAATTCCATTGCTTAAGACGAATGTTATGGCTTCACATGGTAAATCCCCAACAGAGTCAAAAATAGTAACTGACTATTTACAACAAAATTACTGAACAGGTGTCGCATTTTCAATACCTAGGCTGTTGTGATTATGATAATGATGTAGATTTTAACCGGTATGTGGAACAATAAACAGAGCACTTAACTACAAAACCCGAAAAGATGCAAAACATAAATTTCATAGAACTGTGGTGATACTATTACTGTTCTATGCGTGCGAGATTTGGATAAATAAAAACAAAGATGATGAGTTAGAAGCAGTAGATATGAGATTCTTGATGAGAATGAACGACTGTAAAAGAAGAGATTAAATAAAAAATGAAAATATTGAAAATCAGTTGAATGTGCAAGCCATCCATTAATGAGGAAATGACTGAATGCAGAGCTAGGTGGGAACGTGTGAGTGGAATGAGATTCGAAAGGAAATCCTGAAGGTAACCCCAAAAAACAAGGAGGGAAAAAGGTTTACCAAAGAAACGTTGGACATAAATTTTGTGAAGACGCCCACAAGTATAAAAAAAACATTGTTAGAGGACCTGAAAGGAGTAGGGACAGTTCAACATGAAATACAAGACAGAAATAGTTTGAGGGAAAAATTTCAGGTGTAGGGAGTTGGTCAGGCACAAAAACCCAATAAGACCTGGGTCTAAGGTTCGGAAAAGAGACCATTGTCGATAGTGAAACTACGAGCGTACCAAGATAAAGTAAAAGAACATTCTGAAATGGCCTTTTTTATACATGGCGTCACTAGCGTTCAAGTCTGAATAACAATAACAAAAAGTACACTAATGGTCATTAAAAGTGCTACATCGAGAAGAAATGCAAATGATAAACCGGTATTCATTGGACAAATATATTATACTAGTACTGGCATGTGATTACATTTTCACGCATTTTGGGTGCATAGATCCTGAGAAATCAGTACTCAGAACAACCACCTCTGGCCATAATTACGGCCTTGATACGCCTGGGCATTGAGTCAAACAGAGCTTGGATGGCGTGTACAGGTGCAGCTGCCCATGCAGCTTCAACACGATACCACAGTTCATCAAGAGTAGTGACTGGCGTATTGTGACGAGCCAGTTGCTCGGCCACCATTGACCAGACGTTTTCAATTGGTGACAGATCTGGAGAATGTGCTGGCCAGGGCAGCAGTCGAACATTTTCTGTATCCAGAAAGGCCATACAGGACCTGCAATATGCGGTCGTGTTTTATTCTGCTGAAATGTAAGGTTTCGCATTGATCGAATGAAGGATAGAGCCACGGGTCGTAACACATCTGACATGTAACGTCCACTGTTCAAAGTGCCGTCAGTGCGAACAAGAGGTGACCGAGACGTGTAACCAATAGCACCCCATACCATCACGCCGGGTGATACGCCAGTATGGCGATGACGAATACACGCTTCCAATGTGCGTTCACCGTAATGTCGCCAAACACGGATGCCACCATCATGGTGCTGTAAACAGAACCTGGATTCATCCGAAAAAATGACGTTTTGCCACTCGTGCACCCAGATTCGTCGTTGAGTACAGCATCCCAGGCGCTCCTGTCTGTGATGCAGCGTCAAGGCTAACCGCAGCCGTGGTCTCCGAGCTGATAGTTCATGCTGCTGCAAACGTCATCGAACTGCCCATGCAGATGGTTGTTGTCTTGCAAACGTCCCCATCTGTTGACTCAGGGATCGAGACGTGGCTGCACGATCCGTTACAGCCATTCGGATAAGATGCCTGTCATCTCGACTGTTAGTGATACGAGGCCGTTGGGATCCAGCACGGCGTTCCGTATTACCCTCCTATATTTCACCAGGCAACGCCGGTCAACTGCCGTTTGTGTATGAGAAATCGGTTGGAAACTTTCCTCATATCAGCACGTTGTAGGTGTCGCCACCGGCGCCACCCTTGTGTGAATGCTCTGAAAAACTGATCATTTGTATATCATAGCACCTTTTTTCTGTCGGTTAAATTTCGCGTCTGTAGCACGTCATCTTCGTTGTGTAGCAATTTTAATGGCCAGTAGTGTATTTTCCGAAAATTAAATTCCTTTGAGAGCAGTTGTAGCACTCCTTATGAACACGCTTCACTGGAGTAGACGGAGTTCACCTTAAACTGCACTTTATCTCTCTAAAGATAAATTTTTGAACACGCTGTAGTTGCTGTTCAGCTACAGTTTTTGTAAATGAATGATTTACGGAGATTAGCCAACCAGTTGCAGATAGCTGTTAATAAACGTTTATACCTCCCAACTGGCTCGCTGATTTTCTCAAATCATTCTCAAAAGTTATATATTATTCTTTTCAAAATAGTTTAAAAATACTTAGCCATGTTATTATAGTCAGAGATATCAGTGTATACGTTGTGAAAAAGGTGTATGAACTCAAAGCAATTTAAAGACGACTCTGTAAGACATTCTGAGACTACTGTCAGATATAAAACGTATTACAAGTTTCTGTAAGTCTCATGAAACAGACTAGAAATCTGTCGGTGTTGTAACAATCTTAGCTCATCCCGTACACGCTTTATGTTGCTAGACAGAATAAATTTTCGTGAATGTTACTTTGAGTAATCCACAGAACCGTACGAAAGCACCAGTAGGTGTTGATGAAAAATATGCAGTCCACCTGCTCACAGATACAAATAACGATAGGAAGCCTGGTGGAACGAAGGCTGTAAAGCACATTCATGTGAAGAACTTAAAATGTCCGTTAATAGGACAGTAGGCTCTGGCTCTGAGCACTATGGGATAGGACAGTAGGTCAAAGTTATATTTTATTCGGCAGATAGTTTTCCATTAATTAATTTATTTCAATACAGTTGAACTCCGTCCAAACAGGTCTTGGAAGATCCAACGGTACCGCCGGCAGTTGTGGCCGAGCGGTTCTAGGCGCTTTGGTCCGGAAGCGCGCTGCTGCTACAGTCGCAGGTTCGAATCCTGCCTCGGGCATGGATGTGTGTGATGTCCTTAGGTTAGTTAGGTTTAAGTAGTTCTAAGTCTAGGGGACTGACGACCTCATATGTTAAGTCGCATAGTGCTCAGAGCCATTTGAACTATGTGAACCATCCAACGGTACTGACCGGCCGCCGGAGGGGCATGTGGTCAACACACCGCACTCCCGGCTGTATGTCAGTTTAAGGAGACGGAGCCGCTACTTCTCAATCAAGCAGCTCCTCAGTTTGCCTCACAAGGGTTGAGTGGAGCCCGCTAGCCAACAGCGCTCGGTAGACCGGATTGTCACGCATCCAACTGCTAGCCCAGTCCGACAGCGCTTAACTTTGGTGATCTGACCGAAACCGGTGTTACCAGTGTGGGGCCGTTGGCATTTCAGTACAACACTGACATTATTTGGAGTAACGATTGATACTGTTGTCGATACAGGGTGAATAGGATCTCTAACAAAAAAACTCTCAAGGGGTGACCACTGATGTATGCTGAATGTTTTGATGTGAATCTGTTATCTTTACTGGCCCGTTACAGAGTAACTAACAAGGAACTCCTTGAGTGTAAAGTCGTAGAAGGCCAATGATGTTTACAGCATTCGACATCCTACTTATTGTCAACCACAATATTGGTTGAAAATGGCAACATGGAACGGACGGGAGATATCCAATGTTGAGCACAGAATGAGGCTACAGAGCGTAGTTGAATTGCAGAATGGGCTAGTAACTAACAACATTGTTACAGTGCTCTTGGTGTTGACAGAAAGCAGAGCAATGGCAAAGATAAACAAAGCAAACATCGCACTTTATCTAAAACAACAGTTGCCGAAGTTGACATTTCGCCTGAAAGGTACCCAATGAATTTCTCAGAGTGAGAAAGAAGTGGCAGATGAAATATTAGCGTTTCTGCAAATTGAGTCAGTGGAATGTGTGTTGTCATGTACGCCCGATTGTGCGGATAACGTACATGAGGAGTACTATGATATGTGCTTAACAAGTGAAAATAGTATTGAAACAAGTTTCGAGCCATGCAGTTCATCATCCTTGTCGGACAGGGAGCCACAAATCCCGTCTCCAATTAAACGTAGCAAAGGACAATCGTTGTCCAAGGAGCGGGTACTAAACATAAGACATGGAAGATCATCCGAAATTTAGTTAAAAAGCAATTATGAATGGATTTAGAATAAGTCCGCAGTAATATGACCGTGTAGTGCATAAGAAAAACTACGAATATTGAGGGGAGGACAAGCCGCAGTTGTGTTGCGTGTTTCAAGAATGTTCGATATAATTTACAGGATTTGCATGATAGTGACCTACTACGTTGTGCACATCAAATTGCGTGTGACATAGATTACAGTGATTTCAAGGAAAGCAGTGGATGGTTGCATAGCTTCAAGCAGTGCTACAGAATTGGAAGACGTCAGATAACGAAATCTTAAACAAAGCATTAATATGACGCTGCACAGCTAACTGCGGAATCGACCCGAAAATTTGTAGATGTGATAAACAAACTTATCCCATCGTTCAGTGTGGAATTTGTATTCAACTCCGACCAATCGGGATTTGAAGAGGAAATACACATGAAAGGAGTCCTGGAAATTAGAGGTACCAAGAGAGATGTATCAAGATCAGCTAACATGAGCGCCTTAATGCATTCGTATACCGTTATGCCGACTGTTAATCTGGACGGTAAATTTGCTGGGAAGTTATTTATGTGCTGTTAGAAGATGGAGGTGCTCCGCCCCCTACGATTCTTTCTAGTGTGCGTGATTTTGCAAGGGCAGTAGGGAATATTTATGCCACACAAAATAAGAGTGAAGAAATGGTCGTAAGAAAACTACAACTATGGTATGAGCACTGCTTTCAGTCAGTAACTGGTCAAAAAACTTGCTTCTGCTTGATTCCCGGTCTGCGTATAAAAATCATAATCCTTTAGACCAAACTATCCCTCCTGAAAAGTGTATAACATTGTAATTCATACCACCCGGAACCACTGGACGAATTCAGCCTCTGGATGTTTGTTTTTCTCGTACATATGAACTATATTAACACACTACCGGCAGCTACGCATTCAAGGAGAGCCAGTTTCGCGATAAGCTCCATGACAGACTATTGCATTCGGATGCATGCATCATATTCCATCAGTTACACCAATATGATTCTATGTGATTCTTTAAGAGTGGATACCTTGTTGAACTTTCGGCACTGTTTGTAGACTCATGTTCAGAAAAACAGAACACCTTGAAGGACTGGAGGTTGGACGTTCATATTCACAGGACTTGTACATCAGTATGTTCTGTAGAAATGACTAGTGTCTGAACCATGTCAGCCGGCGGGTTCAGGCTCAGCATCGATATCGCGGAGCAACACCACCTACATGTGGAATGTGCCTGCCACTCTCGTCGTCGGTATAAACCGAAGGTAACGGATCAGTGTGACTCGAGAAGACGTGCAGGATGCCTCGCAGACGTATACACGAACCGTACCGCCAAATCAATGAGTTCAAAAGAGGGCGCATTATTGGCATGAGAGAACGTGATTTTTCAACCCGCGAAACTGCTGCTCACGTGAGACGAAGTGTTTCGGTAGTGCAACGGGTGAATGCAGTTTGTTTTGGGTCAGGTCGCATCACTCAGAGCATCCGCCCCCCCCCCCCCCCCCCGGGAAAAACGACATCTCATCCGAATGGCATTAAAGTACACAGATGTGCGCTCTCTTCGCTTCTGGGGCAACAGTGGAACACACCGTACACTTTCAGCACTACAGTCCGTCGCCGTTTATTACGGCATGGGTTACGTGCGCATCGTCCACTTCTCCGCCTACCTTTCACGAATGTGCAGAAACATGCTAGAGGGCAGTGGTGTGTGAAACGACGTCTCTGGGGACAGGAAGTATATCAGATAATGTTTTCGGACGAATCAAGGTTCTGTTTATTTGAAAATGATGGCCACATTTTTGGTTCACCGCAGACAAAGGGAGCAGCATCACAGTGAGTGCATTCACACAAGACATACAGCGCCAACTCAAGGCTTTATGGTGTGGAGTGTTATTGAGCACAACCAAAAATCACGTTTGGTGACTGTCCAGGGACTGTGATCAGAGGCACCTACGTCCATAGCCATACCCTTTCTGCACAACATCTCAGGCGCCGTTTTCCAGCAAAGGCAATGCACGACTACATGTTGCTGCACGAACACGTGCCATCAAGGTGTTACAGGATGTCAACTTTCTGCCCTCGCCCGCCAGGTCGCCAGACATGTCACCAATCGAAATTGTGTGGGATATGGTGAAACGACCGGTGGAGCACTGTTACCCAATGCCATCCGCCACAGATGAACTTTGGAACCAGGTGAATGCATCACGGATGGCTACACCAGAGGACGCCTTTCACGCCTTACACGTGTTGATGCCATCACGCATGGAAGAAGTTATCAGAGTCCACGGCGGACACTGTACCTAGTAGGCAGCAGGACACATGCTGAACATGCTGAACCCAAATGCTAATCATTTCTGCAAAATATACTAATGTACATGTCCTGTGAACAACACGTCCTATCTGTAGTCGTTCAACGTGTTCTGTTTTTCCTGAACATGAATTTATCTCCCAAGAAGTTCACCTTCGATCTTGATGGTGCGAATCTTTGTGACCACTGTGGCTCGCCATTTTTCATTCGGTGTTCATGCTGCAAGTTAATGGTTTGTTTCACCCTCCTGATGCACATAGTGAGTCATTAACAACTAATATTTTTCCTGTCATAATGGTTAACACAATCACTTTCAAATGAACCTTACTAAATACTGAACTTGCGACCTCGCACTGAAAGAGTTACTTTTAGGTTTAAAGAGAGCGTAACAGATACGTGTACGAAAAAACGGATCATGAGCATCTCCTTCCACAATTCCTATTGACCTGCTGCAGTGGTCTCACTGTGAGGTAGAGTCACCGCACTAGACAACTAATATCAGAGACGACCTTGATGTAAGGTTAGGAGACTAATTGAATCCTTATTCCCGATCCCATTTCGAACACTTTAAGCGACGGCGATAGACTGCTTCTCGACCTGCAGAAAGAACCTGCGTGTACTTGGGTCTGGTAGCAGCCACTGAAACTGTGCATCACTTTCTAAGGAGTGTCAGAATGTATCAAACAGACAGCCGTGTGTCGCTGTACTTTTGTCTTCATGACTGCAACCGCTTCTTCTACAGCTCTTAGAAGAGTTAAAATGCTACAGTGTCAATAGAATACGTGACTTGCTAAAGCATTCTTGCACTGTTCATGCATGTTTGTAAGCTTTGATTACGCTGGTGTTCACATAATACGTTTGTAGACCAGTGTCCAAAACTGAAGCATGACCAACAAAGGAGAGTATGTTACCTGACTCGAATGTCACTAAGGTCACCTGACATTTAGAATACACTCCTGGAAATGGAAAAAAGAACACATTGACACCGGTGTGTCAAACCCACCATACTTGCTCCGGACACTGCGAGAGGGCTGTACAAGCAATGATCACACGCACGATACAGCGGACACACCAGGAACCGCGGTGTTGGCCGTCGAATGGCGCTAGCTGCGCAGCATTTGTGCACCGCCGCCGTCAGTGTCAGCCACTTTGCCGTGGCACACGGAGCTCCATCGCAGTCTTTAACACTGGTAGCATGCCGCGACAGCGTGGACGTGAACCGTATGTGCAGTTGACGGACTTTGAGCGAGGGCGTATAGTGGGCATGCGGGAGGCCGGGTTGACGTACCGCCGAATTGGTCAACACGTGGGGCGTGAGGTCTCCACAGTACATCGATGTTGTCGCCAGTGGTCGGCGGAAGGTGCACGTGCCCGTCGACCTGGGACCGGACCGCAGCGACGCACGGATGCACGCCAAGACCGTAGGATCCTACACAGTGCCGTAGGGGACCGCACCGCCACTTCCCAGCAAATTAGGGACACTGTTGCTCCTGGGGTATCGGCGAGGACCATTCGCAACCGTCTCCATGAAGCTGGGCTACGGTCCCGCACACCGTTAGGCCGTCTTCCGCTCACGCCCCAACATCGTGCAGCCCGCCTCCAGTGGTGTCGCGACAGGCGTGAATGGAGGGACGAATGGAGACGTGTCGTCTTCAGCGATGAGAGTCGCTTCTGCCTTGGTGCCAATGATGGTCGTATGCGTGTTTGGCGCCGTGCAGGTGAGCGCCACAATCAGGACTGCATACGACCGAGGCACACAGGGCCAACACCCGGTATCATGGTGTGGGGAGCGATCTCCTACACTGGCCGTACACCACTGGTGATCGTCGAGGGGACACTGAATAGTGCACGGTACATCCAAACCGTCATCGAACCCATCGTTCTACCATTCCTAGACCGGCAAGGGAACTTGCTGTTCCAACAGGACAATGCACGTCCGCATGTATCCCGTGCCACCCAACGTGCTCTAGAAGGTGTAAGTCAACTACCCTGGCCAGCAAGATCTCCGGATCTGTCCCCCATTGAGCATGTTTGGGACTGGATGAAGCGGTCTGCACGTCCAGCACGAACGCTGGTCCAACTGAGGCGCCAGGTGGAAATGGCATGGCAAGCCGTTCCACAGGACTACATCCAGCATCTCTACGATCGTCTCCATGGGAGAATAGCAGCCTGCATTGCTGCGAAAGGTGGATATACACTGTACTAGTGCCGACATTGTGCATGCTCTGTTGCCTGTGTCTACGTGCCTGTGGTTCTGTCAGTGTGATCATGTGATGTATCTGACCCCAGGAATGTGTCAATAAAGTTTCCCCTTCTTGGGACAATGAATTCACGGTGTTCTTATTTCAATTTCCAGAAGTGTACAACAGTGTTATATAAATGCAACTGCAGTTTCTTTTAATTCGAAGGAGCGTTACAAAAGAAGAAAAGCGCAGTAACAGTTATTCTGAATATTGCTACCCTAGTCCACCTGTGAGAAATTTATCCAGCATCTAACTTCGATGTTGACGATCACTGTCGTCTATGCTGCAGAATACTAGACCAACAAAAAGTCAGACATGTGACTTCAGTATTCCTCCGACCACGAACTAAGATGTGGAGCTCCGTTCGCTCAATCAACGCTGCAACACCATAACTGGCACTGACTGGTATCTTTGCATCATGGTCCTATCTCTTTTCCTACAGACGCGCATTGAGGCTCAGTATGTCCTTTGAAGTTGGATTCATCTGTGCAGAGCACATTCCTTCTATTATGCTAGGTTCAGTCTCAATGTTCCTCATTCCACAGTGAACAGACCCTTGTCTGCACTGCGACTAACGGACACACACTACCGGACCTATAGTATATAGGCCTAATGTTCTGAGTTTAAGTTCGCCAGGAAACGGAACTCCTGAGGCAGCTCCAAGTCTGCTGCCAACTGTTTTTCGAACACATGCATATTTCATCGTATTTTCATGGAGCAGTTCTTCCTGGTCGACTTGAAATGACACTGCATGACACATTTAACGTTGCTCAGAGTGCACTGTGTGTCTGACTTTCAAGACATGCAGAGATCCACCCCCTTAGGATAGCGGGTGCTAATGGCGTCTTTGTAGTATAATAGGGTAAACTTTGTCCACAGACCTCCACAAAGACGGTGGAGACACGGTATTGTGGGCTGGGAGTCCCCCATTCGGGAAAGTTCGGCCGGCGAGGGCAAGTACTAGTTGCATGCGACGCCACATTGGGCGACCTGTGCGTCGGAGATGGGGATGAAATGTTGAAGACAACACAACACCCAGTCCCCGAGCGGAGAAAATCTCTTGCCCAGCTGGGAATTGAACCCGGGCCCCTTGACGTGGCATTCCGCCGCGCAGACCACTCAGCTAACGGGGATGGACATCGTCCCGTTCAGATACAAAAACTTCGGTTTGCAGATGCTCATGATTGTGTTGTGGTTAACAGTGATCGCTGACCTATTGCCTTTCCATGTTTTACTTCTTCGATAGTATTTAACTTCTGAATACTGGTGATTTAGAATCGCACGCTAATGTATTAGAATTAAAAAACACAATGAATAGCTGCCTAGTTACGTTAATATTAGAATTCATATTTTGACGATTCCAGAAATTGGATGTGATGCACATAATATTAAATTATTCAGAAGAAAGGAAGATTAAGGGTTAACGTCGCGTCGACGACTAGGTCGTTGGAGACGAAGTACATACTCTGTTTGAGAAAGGATGTGAACCGTCCAGCTGCTTGCCTTTA
The DNA here is from genome assembly GCF_023864275.1 of Schistocerca cancellata. Lineage (NCBI taxonomy): Eukaryota > Metazoa > Arthropoda > Insecta > Orthoptera > Acrididae > Schistocerca > Schistocerca cancellata. Next base: position 881,872,260 of record NC_064626.1, read on the forward strand.
GCCATTTACACAACCTGCGGAAAACCTAAACCTGGATGATTCGACGCAGATATGAACTACCGTGTTATCACTGCGCCACCTCGCTCGTGCAGATTACTTCAGAGAGAGCTGTTAGAGACCATGTTATTTATATCATTCCACTAAGTAAACATTCGTGGAAAACCTCTGACTGCATGTACAGTCGTGCTCAAAAGTATCCGAACGACCTGAATTCCATTTCGCCTGATTCGCATGCAACCCACATAACGCAGCTGTCTAGCAGGTCCTCTAATCGCTCCTTGGTACAGTCGTTTGACTATTGAAAATGGCTCCAACAAGTCACCACTAGAAAACTCGGCTCTGTATCGCAATAACTCAAGATGTAAAGTAATACCACGATACTAAAAACCGAGCGAGGTGGCGCAGTGGTTAGCACACTGGACTCGCATTCGGGAGGACGACGGTTCAATCCCGTCTCCGGCCATTCTGATTTAGGTTTTCCGTGATTTCCCTAAATCGTTTCAGGCAAATGCCGGGATGGCTCCTTCGAAAGGGCACGGCCGATTTCCTTCCCAATCCTTCACTAACCCGAGCTTGCGCTCCGTCTCTAATGACCTCGTTGTCGACGGGACGTTAAACACTAACCACCACCACCACCACCACCACGATACTAAAAATATCAGGGAACACCTTATCACAGATAAGACTGTCCTTAAGGCTTGTAAGCTCACATTTATTGCAATAAATGACATACCTGAAATGTTACCACTCTCATTATTACGTCAGATAGGTAATGCACGTAGTAAGTTCGTCGTATTCATGATTTCCTCTTCAAAGTAACAAACCGAACTTTTTATTTAACACAAAATGACATTAAAAATTTAAGTTATTCACGAGCAGCTAGTTGAGAATATGTATGAACTTCAAATGACACGACGAATCGTCTCGTTCTGCATTTGGATTCAAACCCAGGTCATGCAGACTAAGATTTCGTGACTGACGGAAACTAACAGTCATTCCTGACTAGGCACACAGAGAGTGATATACCTCGATTTTAGACAGTATCAGTTAGCAAATATCAACTTTAAATTACATAACGTAATCATTTTTAACGGACGCGAATTCCTACCCAGCATCTATTGCCCCTGTAAACGAACTACGAGAGATGTTAAATATTGCCTCTTCACAAGTAACTAACTTGAAATGCCGTGATGTAAAGCTTTGTGTTGGACAAGGATTCGAACCCAGAACCTAATCGGATTGTTATCAAAGCACAATCAACTGTGACATATCGGCTTTTCTTGGCAGTAGCTAGATGTTTTAACTGAAATGACGAGACGAAACATTAATTTTTTTCTTCCCAGGACTCCAATCCGCAACCTATCGCTGTTATATATTAGAGAAAACGAACGTTAAATATGGGTTTGTTACATCAGCAGCGATATGTGAGCATGTTTGAACTAGAAATAATATGACGAAGAGTTCAATGCTCACTGGGAATCGTACCCCACACATACCGTTGTTGACTACACACGAAGAGACGTCAGCTACAGAATTTTTCTCCACCAGCAGCTCGGAATAACATCCTTGACCTTAGAGTGATCTCTCAAATAGTTCTGTGTCTCACTGGGAGTCAAAAACGTCAGATATCGTTAGTGTTGACAACGAATGAAAATACATTAAAAATAAAAACTATTATCCACCAGCAGATAGGTGTTATCATGCTAGAGCTTGATAATACATAATGACAACTTTAGTGCCAGGCCAGCATTCGAACCCATTCACGCGCAATATGTGGGGATGTTGAGGAATCTGCAGTTTTGAACAAACAACAAATTGTAGTCGAGCTGTATTATCACGAAGGGATCAAATTCCGCGTTAAGGGCGGCCTGAGTTGCATCCCAAGTTCAGAACCAATTTTATCGACATCCAGAAGCTCAAAAAAATTGGAATAAGGGTCCTGTGACCCTACATAGCGTTTGTTTCGTCACTATAAATAAATAATTAGTATAAGTAAGGTTACTGGTGACAGAATTCCCACATTTCGCCACTCCTGACTTTAATGTGATGCAACCTAACGACTGTTTGGTAGAGAAGGAATATCATGTTTAATGTGAATTTCAGACCACAATGCCATTACACCTTCTTCACTTGGCGTAGCCAGAAGAGAATAGAATCTGTCTCTCCCTATTAAAAATTATTAGCAGAAGTTGGAATCGAACCCAGACCATCATCGTAGGAACCTATCATCAACCCAACAGACCACCAAATAATCTCCCGTGTCACTCATTTTTCTTTCATAACACCACTGCGGCACACTCAATGAGAATTCTGACACACAGGCTCCCTGTAGTGGTTTGCAGCATGTTCAGTACATTCATTTACTTTGTTGACCGAATCGCCATGAACTAGCTGCCTCGGCTACCCAGTGCATACATTCGACTCTATTTTGTAATCACCGAAATAAAATCATGTAACTGCCACCTACACAGAACTGCCAACAGTGTAGGATGCAGAAATTTAAAGAGGAAGTGTTCCTTTCCATTTGAGCTACTCTATTGCGCTATCTGTCTGTTGCAAACGTCGTGCAGTGCAAAAAAAAAAAAAAAAAAAAATGCATTACCTCACAGCACTGTGGAACGTGGAGGTTCTGGGGGAACTGTTGTTCACATCCAGAGGTGCAGTAGGTAGACGACAGCTAGTAGCGTCACGGTAAGTGTCAGGCACTGTAGATAAGATGTCGCGAGTTCCCTTTCATTCGCTGCTACCTTTTTTACAACGCAATTCTGCTGTCTGCTGAAGTTACCAATTTAATGGAGCTTTGAACATAATTACCTTCACTTCTCAACACAAAATAGCCGCATGTGGAAAAAGGGCTAACTTTTGCGACATTTTGTTCTTTTCAGGTTTAATAGACGGCCAAGCAGCAGATGCATCTCGAAGCTTTTGTATTATGTATGGGGAGAGCGCATCGTGCCAAAATAGTCAGAAAAGTATTTTCTATATTAGCTGTCGTCTGGTAGTGGCATTTGATTCTTCTTCAAACCTTGTTTGACAGCTTTAACTCAGAACAAGTCTTCTACATGCATGTAATCAATAAACTGCATGTGCAATGTCAGACTGTTATAAATCACATCAGAGAATTCGCATATATCGTCGGTGATTAATTTCTCTCTCATGTTTAGTATTATTTTAACAACACTAAAAGAAACCTTACGAAAATTGTGCACTGTATTAAAAGAAATGAAATAAAACTACCCACGATAACCTTACGACGAAAGTCTGTTTTGATAAAACTGAGTATCTGTACACAAGCGTGCCTCTATCGGCACGAGTTAGTAAAATACTACTCACTTAGATTTCGATTGGGTCTGTGTTTCATTGGTATGCTGTGTCATACTCAACAGGTATGCAAATGTGGCAATTCATAAATAAAGTTATGTATTCCTAGAGACCCAAAATTTGCTTGTCAGCAGCGGAACGAGGCGTTACCTGTTGTGCAGCATTGTAAGTTTTTCACCATTGCACTATGAGCTGAAAGTATTTTCTTGCGATTTACTTATCGATGTTTGATCTGACTGCTTGGTGCTCCTTCACAGAAGGGATAAAAACGTTACATTCTGCGAGACTGGAACCGCGAACCATAACAGACGCTTTTGTAGAGGTCAGCACGTCACCACAGAGCTAGCGAAGAGGTACACGCCAATAATTTCTTTTACGAGTCCAATAGTGTCCAGAACTCGTAAACCGCTATTTAAAGGACGAGTTTAGTTGCAATTTACACATGCAACGACTTTCCAGGGTTGCAAACCGTAATTTTACAATCTTTTGTTATAACTGAAGCGATAATAACTCAGATTATTCAATGGAAATGACTGGAAAAAGCAAGTGAACTTTAAGGCTTAATTCCGTGCACGCCAGGAAGTAACACGTCGATCACAGAGTTGTCTAAAACTGAAAATGAAAGACGACAGTTTTTGTAATAAACCGGGACTCTTATCAAGACCCTTTCATCCCTGTTAACTAACCACGAAAGATGTCTGATATACCTCCATTCAGAAGTAACAAAGTGTGTATCCATTTAAAGATGAAGTGCATGATGTGATGTTCTGTGACGGAGGTACGAACCCAACACGTAATCGGATTGTTAACTAAGTAAAATCAAATGTTGCGTATCGGTTTTTCTTACCAGCTGCTAGGTGTTTGAATCTAAAATAAGGATACAAATTTTTGTGCCTGAGCGACAATCGAACCGCACTCCTATCGTTCTTCTTTATCGTCCACGAATATACCTTAAGTATCAATTGCTTACTCATCAACAGTAAGATGTGTGCGTGTTTGTCCAGAAATTGTTGGCAACACTTGAACAGACATTAAAAATACGCGTTAATTTTCACTAGCAGGTCGGTGTGCACGTGATAGGGCTTGAAATGAAATTATGAATATTTTTGTACTGGTTCGGGAATCGAACCCACATACTTACCTTTGGAGATAACCTAGAGAAGATTGCAGTCTTGGAAAAAGGAACGAAATGATTGAACTATCCCGTTCCGAGAGATTCAGATCCTCGAAAGAGGAGATACGAATTCGAATTATAGTCCAGCACCAAATTTTTCAACGTCTCTAGTTCAATCAAATACAAGTAAAATAAGAGCCCTGTTCTTTTAAATGGCTATCGGTTCATCAAATAAAATAAAATTTTGTAATGTAAGTAAGTTAACTGTCGACAGTATTTCTGTTTACAGTGACCTCCGCCTACGTCATTTCCCAAAGCAAACCGCCTCTATCCAGTTGGGAATGAAGGAACGTGATGTTTAATGCGGATTCTGGATTATAACGTCTTTCTCTTGAAGTTACCAGAGGTAAAGTAAATCTGTTTGTGTCTCTTAAAAGTAAATGCTTGTTCCCACGCATTGCACTTGTGATAGTTCGTTCCACCAGACCACATATCCCAGCCCGAGGAGTGTGCTGTAACGGATGATGTGCTTAGCTTACAAAATTAGTCACGGTGGATAAAATGCGAGTCTATTAAATGGTTAAGTAGAAGGAAGCTTCTGACGCGGAGATTATGCTATTCTCACGTCAGCACTATGTAAAGACTCTTCTAGGCATCATGGTCTCGATGTGAAGCCATTTTGCCGGCCTTGGTGGCCGTGCGGTTCTAGGCACTTCAGTCCGGAACCGCGTGACTGCTACAGTCGCAGGTTCGAATCCTGCCTCGGGCATGGTTGTGTTTGATGTCCTTAGGTTAGTTAGGTTTAAGCAGTTCTAAGTTCTAGGGGACTGATGACCTCAGATGTTGAGTCCCATAGTGCTCAGAGCCATATGAACCATTTTTTGAAGCCATTTTGAAATTTTCACTAATTCAGGAAATATCTTAATTCGAGAAAATCCACTGTGAAGTGTGAAGTTACCCGATAATTCAATTATTACCGTACTTATTACTATCATTTTCTTCATACTGCTGCTGGAACACATCTGCTTGAAGATCATTTTCTGCCTTTTGGTCATTATGGAAGTAGTTGCCCAAGAACAGGTTCTTTCCCTGTCTACGGAATCCTTTTCATGTTAATATCAAACATCAGCAATTACTCGTAGATTACATTAAAACTAAAGTAATTGATGAAGATGTTATTTGATGACAAAAACGCGCTGCCTTTCTTCATTTACTTGCGGCTAGAAATGGCTGTAGAATACTGCCAAACCCAAAGCCAAGGGATCTTACTGTCGCTGTCAATTCTTCCATATGATTTGGTAGTCGTGACCTGTTTCAAGTTGACTATGACAGAGAATGTTTTAGAAAATCAATTGTATTCCTTTGCAATAACCAGAAAGATTTTCATTCTAAGCCATCCAAAATTTTCGTAATATGAGTTCAAATTTAATATTCGCTTCTGTAATGTAGGAAAGTATTTCACAGTTGCAAAACCCGCATCCGACCCATTGTCCTTACATTTAGTCACTGACCATAAATTCTAGCTCAGAGTGACACCAGTTTAAGTAACCTAATGTAGCGAAGACTGTTTCCCCGTGCTCTTTCTCATCAGAAAATATGCAATTCACTCACTGGGCTCCATTGGTACACTGTAACAGTAATTTCTGTGTGTATGCAATGCATACGGATTGTAGAATTCAGTGGTGCTCTCTCTTCCACTTCTGTATACAATATGACTGACCTAAACTGGCCCTTTATCATTACAGGCCCTGGGCGGTGTAACATCATACTGACAACAGTAATGTGCATACACTGACCACCTCACTGTTCGTTTTAACTGATTTTGTAATCACTTAAATAAAACCTCCCAGTGGGAGACATTGCGTCCCCATTTTCCTCGTGAGAAATTTGGCAGTAAACTTTTTGCCTTCCAACCAGCGAAATGCGGCAGAGTACGGCCGGTAAACGATTCACAAAACCACGATCTAGTGCCGTTAAGACGATTCATTTAAACAGTGGCGTAGCTGAAGGAATTTAGTTTCTTCTTAAATCGTCTTACGCAGCAGCGTTCACAGATATCTCAAATAGGAAAAGCTCTTTATCCATGTACGAAGGTTGTAAAACAAACTTCCCACAGTTTGTGTCAGGTTGATCTTGTCGTCTGATAGCACTGCGTATGTATTTTGTTTAAGAGGTATCACAAGTAGTGGCCCTGTAGCGGTGGGAATCATTGGCTGAAAACTAGTTTAACACCAGGGGGTACAGCGTTGCTAAATATTCAAAATGGTTATCAACCTAAGTCTGAGTTCATCCACAAACTGAGGCATATTCATAATATTGTAGCTAGACTGTCGTTGTCTTCATTGAGTGGGCATCGGAAGGCGTTTACACACACGTATACAATACAATGATGGTTTGCAGAAAATAAAGGTGAAACGCATATTACACTAAAATTGTGTTCTATTCAGTTGCTGTCAGACGATCCATAAGCAAAAATTATCAATATACCGTAATACAACATACTGTGTCGAGCTACCATGAAAATTTGATGTATAAAGATTTTCTCCTGATTTCGTTACAGAATTTTTCTGGAATTTCACAGCACCATAACTTAAATCAGAAAAAGAAGCTTGCACTCGCTGGCCCCTACCACAGTTAGAACTGACGACTTATTGAGCCGTTGCGACACAAGACATGGGCGGTACCGAGGGGCTATGGACACACTGCTAACAACACGCAACTCTAATCATGGTGTTGGTCGCTCAGCCTCATAATGCATCGTAAAAGATAATAAAAGTTGTCACTTATGTGAAGAACAGCATTTCTTTAGCCAAAAAATTGAATTTTCTGACTCAGTGTCTTAGATTACATGAGGATTATGTAGCACGAGTCATTCAAATTGATAGATGAGTCAATTCAGAACCAGACGCGGAAGTGATTGCACCGTCGCAGTGTTGCCAAATGTTTGTGACGATGTTGCCAGTTCTCAGCTGTGCTAGGAACAGCTCTGTAGCGTTATGGGAGGAAAATGGTTCAAATGGCTCTGAGCACTATGGGACTTAACATCTATGGTCATCAGTCCCCTACAACTTAGAACTACTTAAACCTAACTAACCTAAGGACATCACACACGTCCATGCCCGAGGCAGGATTCGAACCTGCGACCGTAGCAGTCGCGCGGCTCCGGACTGAGCGCCTAGAACCGCTAGACCACCGTCCCCGGCTATGGGAGGAGAATCCCGTGCTCATAGTATAGGATGATAGAGAGAGGAGGCGTGGGGTTTGGTTAATATGCAGCGTTTTCTCCTACCAGTTGCGTCAAACATTCAGGTGTGTAATCTTCCATCACGATTACAGTTTCCCACAAAATATATGTGAATAAAACACTTACCTTGTTACTTTGTGACAAAATATTATTTCAGTACAATAAAAAGTCTTTGGAAATCAACTTTGCCCACCTTTCACGAAAAGTGAGATAACAAACACTTTGCACCTCGAAACCGATTGCATCTGTATGCAGTGTTGTGATCATACAAGTAGAAGTTCATGAATTGCACGAGAATGTAGAAAAATATTGGTGCAAACGGAAGCTGTAAGAAACACAGTTAACTAATTATTTTGTACCACGTAATAATCAATTCATTTGAAAATTCAGAAGAGAATAAACAAAAAATTATGCCCATTAAGACAGAAACTGAAGTGCAGATTCGGGCACTGTGCAGATCTGTACTTTTTCATCTTCAGATCTATACAAATAATGTATACTAACTAGGGTATTGATTGCTTTCATAATGTTTCCCTCTTGTTTAGTCTTCCAGTGATGAAATGGATCCACACCCATGAATCTGATTGTTTCTTTGTATCCTTCCATCTACTATCTTTGTGTGTTATTGTTCGGTGTTCAAAAAGCAAAGTATTATGCCTGCTCCCATGAGGTATTAAAACGAGGTCCCAAGAAAGCTAACGAATTATAATCAAAATACAGTGAGACGCTAATTTTTCTGTCGTCATGGTGTTAAGTCGACTGAAATAGTTGGGTGTTATTGCCTGCGTCTCCGGCATCCCGTTGTCGTCTTCTCTTATTGAGATTTTCATATTACCCTGAATGCAAGACGCCGAGATAAATGTGTATATTCTCCGTGACGAAACATCCCATATTCCATTCATCCTGATCCATTTGTTGCGTGCATCGGCAGCAATGAATGATAGGAAAGCTGTTGTGAGCTGACGAATAACAATAAAAATGGTAGTAATAACGAATCAGTAATCAAGGATGTTACTGCATTACAGGCGATTAACAAAATAACTAAGAAAATCTGAAAGTTTAATTGACCCACTGCATAGGTGTTCTTACCACTTTGAGGCGCGGGATTAGCCGAGCGGTCTAGGGCGCTGCAGTCATGGACTGTGCGGCTGGTCCCGGTGGAGGTTCGAGTCCTCCCTCGGGCATGGGCGTGTGTGTTTGTCCTTAGGATAATTTAGGTTACGTAGTGTGTAAGCTTAGGGACTGATGACCTTAGTAGTTGAGTCCCATAAGATTTCACACACATTTGAACATTTTTTTCTTACCACTTTGTTACTGAATTCTGTTCTGGTTGTTTGCAGAGAGAAAAGAAAGAACCCTGTAGCCATACATATCGCTAGTACAACGAGATATTACCTATCAACTATCCTTGCTTCACATCACGAGACGAACATGGCGTCACCGAGCTGATATTTGAAATACATTTCTGTTTTCTCTCTCTGGCTCTCTTTTTTTATTTTTGTTTTTATTTTTTGAGGAAAGCCTCGAGAAGCGCGAATAATAAGCAAGTAGACATATAACCTGTTTACTGTTATTTTCACTGGGATACGTAATGCAAAAATGAAACTTTTAAGTGTATTATTGCGTAATTCCAGTTATTGACAGTCTATTCGTGAACTTCTCGCATTCAGTTGGGTGAAACCTATCACAGAAGCAAGCGAAACACAAATACTTCTTGCACCATGCGCATCACACAAACGAATTCTCGCTGCACTGACGTGTTGTCCGATATATTGAACGGAAAACATATCTGACTCATGTTTATAAATACAGCTCCATCAGATACAAATGTGGATGCGTACCAACTGTATAAAAGTATATCTTGAAATACGCAGAAAGTCACATGGAGGTATTCGACTGAAACATGGCGATGACCAAGACTGTAACTGGGGTCGACAGCATCATCGTCTACCACCTTGACAACTTGATCGGTGATAGTGCTCGGCCGGTCACTTACGTTTACTGATATCAAAGCTACAGCATGAAAGCACAAAAATGTTAATAACCCGAAGATCATTAACTTTAGAATCCATAGAAAGTAGAGCAGTCATCAGTCGGAAGAGTGGTTTGAACACTACAGTGCTTCAATAGGCACGGTCTTGTTGGACGTGGTATGCCGTTGCTTCCCTCCGACCATTGAGTTGACTTACCTAGCCAGTTAATAAGGGAACCTACAGCTTAACGTGGCTTTCGGACCACAGTGAAACTCGGCATTTTTCACATCAACAAACACTGCCTGTCGGGAAATAAGTGTGAAATGGCACATAAAAATCATGGGCCTAATGACGGATTAAACCTGAGACCTTTGTATCCGTTCTCTTGCTCTTTATCTCTTTGCCGCTATGCAGGTACTACTGTGGTTTTTGCTTAGCATTGAAATTAAGGATCTCTCGTTTGTGCTTGTGTTGGCACATGTCCCTTAGGAGTCCTTACTTTTGGGATTACCCTCGTATACGTGTGTGTAAACGCCTTCCGATGCCCACTTAAGGAAGACAACGATACACAGTCTAGCTACAATATTATAAATACGCCTCAGTTTGTGGATGAACTCAGACTTAGGTTGATAACCATTTTGAATATTTAGCAACGCTGTACCCCCTGGTGTTAAACTAGTTTTCAGCCAATGATTCCCACAGCTACAGGACCACTACTTGTGATACCTCTTAGACAAAATACATACCCATGAATCAGACGAAAAGATCAACCTGACACAAACTGTGGGAAGTTTATTTTACAACCTTCGTACATGGATAAAGAGCTTTTCCTATTTGAGATATCTGTGAACGTTGCTGCGTAAGACGATTTAAGAAGAAACTAAATTCCTTCAGCTACGCCACTGTTTAAATGAATCGTCTTAACGGCACTAGATCGTGGTTTTGTGAATCGTTTACCGGCCGTACTCTGCCGCATTTTGCTGGTTGGAAGGCAAAAAACTTACTGACAAATTTCACACGAGGAAAATGGGGACGCAATGTCTCCCATTGGAAGGTCATGTTGTTTTATCTAAATCATTACAAAATCAGTTAAAACGAACAGTGAGGAGGTCAGTATATGCACATTACTGTTGTTAGTATGATGTTACACCGCCCAGGGCCTGTAATGATAATGGGCCAGTTTAGGTCAGTCATATTGTATACAGAAGTGGAAGAGAGAGCCCCACTGAATTCTACAATCCGTATGCATTGCATACACACAGAAATTACTGTTACAGTGTACTAATGGAGCCCCGTGAGTGAATTGCATATTTTCCGATGAGAAAGAAAATGAGTGATACAGAAGATTATTTGGTGGTTTGTTGGGTTGATGGTAGGTTCCTACGATGATGGTCTGGGTTCGATTCCAACTTCTGCCAATGATATTTAATAGGGAGAGACAGATTCTATTCTCTTCTGGCTACGCCAAGTGAAGAAGGTATAATGGCATTGTGGTCTGAAATTCACATTAAACATGATATTCCTTCTCTACCAAACAGTCGTTAGGTTGCATCACATTAAAGTCAGGAGTGGCGAAATGTGGGAATTCTGTCACCAGTAACCTTACTTATACTAATTATTTATTTATAGTGACGAAACAAACGCTATGTAGCGTCACAGGACCCTTATTCCATCTTTTTTTGAGCTTCTGGATGTCGATAAAATTGGTTCTGAACTTGGAATGCAACTCAGGCCACCCTTAACGCGGAATTTGATCCCTTCGTGACAATACAGCTCGACTACAATTTGTTGTTTGTTCAAAACTGCAGATTCCTCAACATCTCCACATATTGCGCGTGAATGGGTTCGAATGCTGGCCTGGCACTACAGTTTTCATTACGTATTATCAAGATCTAGCATGAGAACACCTATGTGCTGATGAATAAGAATTTTGATTTTTGATGCATTTGCATCCGTTGTCAACACTAACGATATCTGACGTTTTTGACTCCCAGTGAGACACAGAACTATTTGAGGGATCACTCTAAGTTCAAGGATGTTTTTCCGAGCTGCTGGTGGAGAAAAATTCTGTAGCTGACGTCTCTTTGTGTGTAGTCAACAACGGTATGTGTGGGGTACGATTCCCAGTGAGCATTGAACTCTTCGTCATATTATTTCTAGTTCAAACATGCTCACATATCGCTGCTGATGTAACAAACCCATATTTAACGTTCGTTTTCTCTAATATATAACAGCGATAGGTTCCGGGTTGGAGTCCTGGGAAGAAAAAAATTAATGTTTCGTCTCGTCATTTCAGTTAAAACATCTAGCTACTGCCGAGAAAATCCGATATGTCACAGTTGATTGTTCTTCGATATCAATCCGATTAGGTTCTGGGTTCGAATCCCTGTCCAACACAAAGCTTTTCATCATGGCATTTCAAGTTAGTTACTTGTGAAGAAGCAATATTTAACATCTCTCGTAGTTCGTTAAAAGGGGCAATAGATGCTGGGTAGGAATTCGCGTCTGTTAAAAATGATTACGTTGTGTAATTTAAAGTTGATATTTGCTAACTGATACTGTCTAAAATCGAGATATATCACTCTCTGTATGCCTAGTCAGGAATGACTGTTAGTTTCCGTCAGTCACGAAATCTTAGTCTGCATGACCTGGGTTTGAATCCAAATGCAGAACGAGACGATTCGTCGTGTCATTTGAAGTTCATACATATTCTCAACTAGCTGCTCGTGAATAACATAAATTTTTAATGTCATTTTGTGTTAAATAACAAGTACAGTATGTACTTTGAAGAGGAAATCATGAATACGACGAACTTACTACGTGCATTACCTATCTGACGTAATAATGAGAGTGGTAACATTTCAGGTACGTCATTTATTCAATAAATGTGAGCTTACAAGCCTTAAGGACAGTCTTATCTGTGATAAGGTGTTCCCTGATATTTGTAATATCGTGGTATTACTTTACATCTTGAGTTATTGCGATACAGAGCCGAGTTTTCTAGTGGTGACTTGGTGGAGCCATTTTCAATAGTCAAACGACTGTACCAAGGAGCGATTACAGTACCTGCTAGACAGCTGCGTTATGTGGGTTGCATGTGAATCGGGCGAAATGCAATTCGGGTCGTTCGGTTACTTTTGAGCACGACTGTACATAGCGTTCATGTACCCTAATGAGTCAAACCATTACGATACCATTTGAAACGCAATCCAGCTTCGATACTGCGTGACATAGATTCGACAAGGCCTTGGTAGGTTTCCAGAGGTATATGGCACCAACTGTCCACACAATTAACGTAAATTATGGAGCGATAGATTGTGGGGGCACACCTGGCGCCCGATAGCGTCCCAGATGTGTTACATCGGGTCCAGACCAGGCGAATTGTGACCAACGCGAGTTCAGTGTCATGCTCCTCAAACCACTGTAGCGCGATTCTCGGCTCGTGACACGGGCAGTATCCTGCTGGAAGATGCCAGTGCCGTCGTGGAAGACATTAAGCATGAGTTGATGCAGGTGGTGTGCAGTAATGTGCACAGCTGTCACGCTGTCATCGATTAACGTCACAGGTCCAATGGAAACCCAGGTGAAAGTCACGCATAGCCCAACACCGTCCTCATCGGCCTGGGTCCTTGGTGCGGTGCTCATTTCGAGCAGACGTTCGAGTGGATGACAGCGTATCCGCATATACGCATACTGCCATCGACCTGGTGGAACAAGAAACGTGAATCGTTCTTTCAGGTGACACGTTTCCATTGAACTTTGGTCCAATTTCGAAGATCCCGTCCGAAGGTAACTGACGATGGCGTCCGTTCAACATGGAAACACATGTGGAGCCCCATCTTCGACAATGTGCGCTGAACAGCGTGCTCCGAAACACCTGTGCTCTGTCGTCAGATCTGGCGCAGATTGCCGCCTGTCCTTTTTTTCCAGAGTGGGCAAGCTTTTGACCCCCATGTTGCGTGGACGTCCAATACCTTGTCACCTCCTCGCGGTTTCACTGCCCTTCGTGCACTTTACATGGCTCCCAACGACAGAATCACTCGAACAAGTGACCAGCTTCGCCGTTTCCTGGTGCTCGCTCCCAGGAGCTGGACCACAATAATCTGCCCTTTGTCAGAGTCACTTATGGTCAAATATATATATATATATATATATATATATATATAAGAAATGCATCGAAATGCATATATATATGTTGACAAGACTTTCGATGCATTTCTTGTTAGGAATTTTTAATCGCTTTGCCTTGATGCGCCTGGGCATTCAGTCAAACAGAGCTCGGACGGCGTGTACAGGTACAGCTGCCCATGCAGCTTCAACACGATACCACATTTCATCAAGAGTAGTGACTGGCGTATTGTGACAAGCCAGTTGCTCGACCGCCATTGACCAGACGTTTTCAGTTGGTGACAGATCTGGAGAATGTGCTGGCCAGGGCAGCAGTCGAACGTTTTCTCTATCCAGAAAGGCCCGTACAGGACCTACAACATGCGGTCGTGCATTATCCTGCTGCAATGTAGGGTTTCGCAGGGATCGAATGAAGGGTAGAGCCACGGGTCGTAACACATCTGAAATGTAACGTCCACTGTTCAAAGTGCCGTCAATGCGAACAAGAGGTGACCGAGACGTGTAACCAATGGCACCCCATACCATCACGCCTGGTGATACGCCAGTATGGCGATGACGAATACACGCTTCCATTGTGCGTTCACCGCGATGTCGCCAAACACGGATGCTACCATCACGATGCAGCAAACAGAACCAGGAATCATCCAAAAACTGACGTTTTGCCATTCGTGCACCCAAGTTCGTTGTTGAGTACACCATCGCAGGCGCTCATGTCTGTGATGCAGCGTCAAGGGTAAGCGCAGCCATGGTCTCCGAGCTGATAGTCCATGCTGCTGTAAACGTCGACGAACTGGTCGTGCAGATGGTTGTTGTTTGGCAAACGTCTCCATCTGTTGACTCAGGGATCGAGATTTGGCTGCACAATCCGTTACAGCCATGAGGGTAAGATGCCTGTCATCTCGACTGCTAGTGATACGAGGCCGTTGGGATCCAGCAAGGCGTTCCGTATTACCCTCCTGAACCCACAGATTCCATATTCTGCTAACCGTCATTGCCGTCATTGGGTCTCGACCAACGCGAGCAGCAATGTCGCGATACGATAAACCGCAATCGTGATAGGGTACCATCCGACTTTTATTAAAGTCGGAAACGTAGTGGTACGCATTTCCTTTCCTGACACGAGGCATCACAACAACGTTTCACCAGGCAACGCCGGTCAACTGCTGTTTGTGTATGAGAAATCGATTGGAAACTTTCCTCATGTCAGCACGTTGTAGGTGTTGCCACCGGCGCCAACCTTGTGTGAATGCTCTGAAAAGCTAATCATTTGCATATCACAGCATCTTTTTCCTGTCGGTTAAATTCCGTGTCTGTAGCACGTAGTGGTGTAGCAATTTTGATGGCCAGTAATGTAGTTGAATTGGCAGCCTAGGCGAGTTATCTGCATATTCAACCCGTTCAACTCGTGTGTCACTCAAAAGACATATAAATCTAGACGTAAACGTACGCTAGCGGCTTTGCTACGAAATTACAGTTGCACTTTAAGGGAAGAATTGAGTAACATGGATCTCCCTTTCCTTTCTCATGTATGTAAATCATCAACTTCGTATGGTTTTCCGGAGAAATACTAAGCTACATCTGCATCACTTGCACTGCCATTGCTTCCCGTAGATCTTCATGGGTACTCTGGGATGGATAGATAGGGCACTCCATAACACGGTTGATGTGTTAACGAATGTTCTCGTCCTTCTGCACGCCTCATTTTGCTAGACTGATCATCTCGTTGCCACCTGAGCTTGCCTCGCGTTTTCCGTGGAAGTTAAGTGGCAATTGGCATGTCTTGAAGCGACTATTTTATTGGAGATTCTGTTCAAATGGTTCGAATGGCTCTGAGCACTATGGGAACATCTGAGGTCATCAGTCCCCTAGAGCTTAGAACTACTTAAACCTAACTAACCTAAGGACATCACACACACCCATGCCCGAGGCAGGATTCGAACCTGTGACCGTAGCGGTCGCGCGGTTCCAGACTGAAGCGCCTAGAACCACTCGGCCACACCGGCCGGCGAACAAAGATAATACAGAAACCAAGAACTTTGTATTTCCATTGATTTCTTCCACGAGGTGCAATTCTACAGGTGTAATGTTTCCTACACAGTTTATAAATAACCATGCGAGAACCCCGTAGACCATAAGTTGAAACAAAGCGTATCTCTTCTTAACGAGTAAAATGCTATCATATTTAAAGGAATGAATAATATTATATAATGTTTAGCATTTAATACATTCAACGTGTGTCTCTAAACATAGTATTTTGTTCTTGACAGTAAATAACGAAAACTGTACGGTAACCAATCACTATGAGAAACATCCTAGACATTTTCCAATCAGTGAAGCATTGCCATCAGAATATCTCTTGTAGAACGTCCAGACTGGATAAAAGAGGATTTGAGTGAACGCTAGTGTTAATACGAAGCAAGGCATCACATTTACTTTTCCCGTTTTTGCCTTAATCCGCTAAATTCTTCAACAACTACTTCCGCTAACAGTTTCAAGGTAAGGTTATCTATAATTCTTCTCCCCTCCCTCCCTTCTTCTCTCTCTCTCCCGCAGCTCTCTCTCTATCTCTCATCAGCGTGTGTTTCTGCAAGTGAGTGGGTAGGTGTGTGTGGGACGTGCATTTGATGATGATGATGTGGGGCCCTCAACTGCGCGGTTATCAGCGCCCGTACAAATTCCCAATCATTGCTCAGCCGAATTTCGCCGCTTTTATGAATGATGATGAAACGATGAGGACAACACAAACATCCAGTCATCTCGAGGCAGAGGAAAATCCCTGACCCCGCCGGGAATCGAACCCGGGACCCCGTGCTCGGTAAACGAGAACGCGACCGCGAGACCACGAGCTGCGGACTCACAGATTTCAGATGATTCAGGCTATGGTTAGATCTACGTCTACATCGGTACTTCGCAAGCCACCTGGCGCTGTTTGGCAGAGGATATTTCTGGTAGAACTAACTGATTCCCCCTTCCCTTTTCCACTCGCCAGTGCAGCGAAGGAAGAATGGTTGTCCATAAGCCTCTGTATTAGCTGTAAACTCGAATGTTCCTATCGTTGTCATTACGCGAGATGTGTGTGGGGGGAAGTAATATGTTGTTCGACGCCGGCCAGTGTGGCCGAGCGGTTCTAGGCGCTTCAGTCTGGAACCGCGCGACCGCTACGGTCGCAGGTTCGAATCCTGCCTCGGACATGGATCTGTGTGATGTCCTTAGGTTAGTTAGGTTTAAGTAGTTCTAAGTTCTAGGGGACTGATGACCTCAGATGTTAAGTCCCATAGTGCTCAGAGCCATTTGTACCCTTTTTTTTGTCGATTCTTTCCGGAAAGTACTCTCTCGGAATTTCTATAGGAAACGTCTCCGTGATTCGCAACGCCCCTCTTGTGACGTCTGCCACTAGAGTTCATTGAGCATCTCTGTAACGCTCTCGCACCAACCGTGACGAAACACGCCGCTCTTCTTTGGATCATCTATATCTCTTCTACCAGTCGTACTTGGTAAGGGTCCTAGATTGGTTCAAGCATTGGACGAAAAAACACCTTCTGAGCCACTGCTTTCACGGATGAATTATATTTCCTTAAGAGTTCCTATGAGTCTCAGCCGGACATCTGGTTTTCGTACTATTTGCTTTATGTTGTCTTTCCACTTGACGTCGCTCTAGATACTTACTCCTAGATACACTACGCAACACAAATAAAGTATCACCACGTAATGGTCTCCGCTACCGACGCAGAAGTTTTTTGATTTGACTGAAAGGTACCTATAACCTTCCCCTGTAATGGTACAAGAGCGTGGTGAACTGCGACATCACCCTCGGTTCAAATAGGACGGTGTCGACACATACGAAAAGCGGGCCGAGCTTAGAAGTTTGTGTAACGTGTAAAATGGGTTAATAGTGTTACATTGACACCAAGTTTCACCAAAATTCTGCCAAACGCCGCCGTGCACCTGTCGCACAATGGGAAAGTCGTCACACCCTTCTTACCCACACTTCATCTCTTCTTTTGACGCTTCTGCGATGGAGGTCAGAACCGCGACGCTCAGCGTTGAAATCACGCAGTTTTCTTACGAGATGGCCGAGGAAAACATGTCAGATACATCGCCGCTGATAATCGACAAGAAAAGGCCTCAGCAGGGAGCATAAAGGCCCTCAATGAAGCTTTCCTTTGGTCACTGATTCCCACATATTTCGCGCTCTAAAACGACGGTTTGCAGGGCGATGGACACAGGAAAACGTTCTGGACAATCTTTGACACTGCTGACATGTTCTGGACACTTCAATCCTTCTCTAGGAGCCCCGTCCGTTAGCAACCCCACTCACCCCTTTGGAGTGACGTGCGACAGCAGTTTTCTCTCTGCTGTAATGAGTGGAACCACTAGGGACCACGTGATCCTAAGCAGGAAAAGGGTCTTCTGCTTTTTCAGCTCTCTTGTTCCCCGCCCTCTTGTGGTATGACACCATCTCTAAGGGTGGAGCCCTTCCACGACCACAGCGACGTTGTGACCATCAGAAAAGTTCTCCGTGTTTATTAGTTGCTGATCGAGAACTTCACGGGATGTGGGGCCGTGATGTTATTCGTACGTCTGGGTAGGATTGTCCAGACGTACGAAGAGATAGATAGTGGATGAAAAGAGAACGAAAGGTAGCGGCAGAGGGGAAAAAAAGTGTCAAGGTGAAAAAAAAACTACAATAGTAAGAACAGTAGCGGTTTTCTTGCAGTCTGCGACAGATCATCTAAGGCTGAGGTTGTTGTTAGTCTGGACAGAGCACCTGTGAATCTCCTGAACCAGCTGCAGTGTCTGTATCTATAACAGCCAAGGTCGTTATATGAGTGCTCGATTCATCATAAATCGATCGTACTGTGTAAGGATTTTAGTTGGCTTTGTTTGCATTTTAGTGTGCAGTACGGCTTCCCTGCTTTGGCCGCTGGTTATAGCTGGCAATGCCAGTTAACTTAGCTGTACTGTAGGGATTCACCAGTATTTGCTATGTCTGCGTGTTGGAGCTACCCATATGTGGTTAATTGTCCCTAACTACACAGAGATGCAACGTTGACATATCCGTTAACAAAACTCTAAATGCCACCAGTCCGGCAATAATGTGTCCTTACAGAGAAAACCTGCAGGATAGCGACTGGCTATTTGGGGAGCAAAATAACTGATGGTCGAAGTAGACAGGATATAAAATGTAGACTGGCAATGGCAAGGAAAGCGTTTCTTAAGAAGAGAAATTTGTTAACATCGAGTATAGATTTAAGTGTCAGGAAGTCGTTTCTGAAAGTATTTGTATGGAGTGTAGCCATGTATGGAAGTGAAACATGGACGATAAATAGTTTGGACAAGAAGAGAATAGAAGCTTTCGAAATGTGGTGCTACAGAAGAATGTTGAAAATTAGGTGGGTAGATCACGTAACTAATGAGGAGCTATTGAATAGGATTGAGGAGAAGAGAAGTTTGTGACACAACTTGACTAGAAGAAGGGACCGGTTGGTAGGACATGTCCTGAGGCATCAAGGGATCACAAATTTAGCATTGGAGGGCAGTGTGGAGGGTAAAAGTCGTAGAGGGAGACCAAGAGATGAATACACAAAGCAGATTCAGAAGGACGTAGGTTGCAGTAGGTGCTGGGAGATGAAGGAGCTTGCACAGGATAGATTAGCATGGAGAGCTGCATCAAACCAGTCTCAGGGCTGATGACCACAACAACAACAACAACAGCGGCTGGCACCGAAGGTGTGTCAAGTGGTTGCCTTCCTGTAGGCGCCTAGCACTACTTCGAAGGTTTTCTCTGTAAAGGCATATTTTCAAAATTCTCAATATTCTGGGACGGTTGCTTCCAAGGTTATTGGCGATCTGGGGAGTCTTAGAGAAAACATTTGCTGTTTTATTCATGCATATGTCAAATTCTCACCCCTCTTTGATCACTCGAAAGGAGGGCGTGAAACAAGAGCACTAAAACAGCACAAGAACCCTTTGCTGCTTTGGGTTGCGTTAAAATTTCGTCGAATACACCAGAGCGAAAATTGCGGTCACACTGCACTACAAAGGGGTGCTATTACTTTCATAGGGTTATCTAGGCTAAGACGTCCTTAGAAAAGCGCTGCAGCGTAAGGTAGATGTCAGCAGTATGAAAATTTGCTAGTAACATCTTTCTGTCGCTCATAGTACTTCAAACTGTCGGTTACGACCATGAAATGTGTGGGAATCAATGCCCCAAAGAAAAAAGGGGTAGTTCCAGTGACACCCTTTACGCCACCTCCTGAGGCCCTTTCGAGACGATTCTGAGCGTCGATGTGTCTGACATATTTTCCTCGGCCACTCATAAGAAGACTGCGTGATTTCAACACTGGGAGCACCCCCCATCTCCAGACGATCCAAGCCAAGGCACGCTCCCGGCACCGCCTCCTCAAGCTCCTTTCTGGCTGCACATGGGGTCACGACCCCTCCACAATCCTCCACATCTGTAAATCCCTCATCCGCTCTATCTTCTGTTATGCCCATCCTGCCTGGATCTCCGCCCCTCCTACCTTCTACAAGTCCCTTCAAATCCTGGAACGCCATGCGTTCGCCTCGCCTATCGAATCCGCCTCCCATCCCCCATGCAGATCCTCTATGACTTAATTCCTTTCCCACACCTCCTCCTGTTCGTTGAACGGATACGGATCATTTACACCATCCTTAAACTTGATTCCCCTCACCTGCCTGTCTCTCCCATCCTTTCCCACCCCCATCCGCTGCAGCGCCTGTACACCTGCATCCCACCCATTCTCCATCTTACCGCACTCCATACCCTTGCCCAGGGTGGCTTCCATCAACTTCACTTTCCAGATGATGCCCTCGTCCCCTCCATCTACCCCTCCTACCAGACTTAATCCTCCACTTCCTCCTCCTGTGTTTTTCCTCCAGGGCACCCTCTTTCCCTTCTCTCCCTCCTCACTTCCTCCCTCCTCTATCTCCTCCCCCTCCCTGGGCTTCCACACCCCCCATAACATCTCCCCTCTCTCTCCCATCTTCTCTCCGCCTGGCATCCTTCCCCCTCCCCCCCCCCCCTAACCTTCCGTATTTCCCTGTGGCAGGCCCCCCTTATTTTCTTGCAACAGTGTGTTTATAGTGCGCTGAAGATCGCCATCATTGTGTTAGTGTTTCTCTTTATCTTGGTGCAACGGTGTAACTTCGTCAGTGCTCCTATGTTCAGATGTTCAACCGTCAGTCTACGTTTGTGCACTGAGCTGAACTTCCCTGTGCGACCAGTGCCTTCCGTGAATGACTTCGTTTCTTTTTCATTTGTCTGTCTCCTGTTTTTATCCTACATGTACAGTCGTGGACAAAACGACCGAGACCCCTCGCCTTTTCGTTATGCTGATCCGCACAGCTTTAAAGTCTGCTACACAGTATAACAGGCAAGGCGACAAAGTGCTACCAACTATCCTAAATTTGTCAGACTGTTTTCAATCACGTCTAAGACTATATGAGGGTTGGAACTTAAATAGTGGCAACTATTTATTCACAACCGATACAAAAGAGTTACATGTTTGCACCAGTTGCTGTCCTTCAAAGTAGTCACCAGCGTTGTGTAGATCCTGTTGCCATCGATGTGGAAGGCGTAGTATACCGTTAGCAGAGCCTGGTCTGCATAGAACTTTCTGGACTCTAAAACATGAGTTTTGTGCCTTTATGTCACCGCTTATGTGACAATCATTCGGGATGTTTATCAAAATAACAAAATACTATTATTAGCGAGTAAATTTAGTAGGATAATTCTGCACCACCCCAGGAAATAAAAGTTTTTTTTAGGCTTTATTTTGTGACGGCTAAACTGTGCTACTTCATGAGACATGTCCACATGTGCATAAACATCAGTGGTGTAAAAAATTTTGAGAGGTGCCGAAGTTTTCTGGAACAGTAACGTGTTTAGACAACAAAATGATTTTTAGTTCATTTCGTTTTAACCATTCACAGTATACTTTGAGATTCTAATCTATGATTTCATTTTATTATTATGTATCTTCTCTTCAGTAAAAGTGAACGGTAGTGAGTTTCAAGATATAAAGAATAACTGGAAGTTTTTAATTTGTGGAATAGCGTATTTAACAGTTAATATTTTCAACAAATCTGTAGTTATAGGACATATTAAGAAGCAAGTCAAAAATGGCATTGTGGAAAGATCAGGTTGGTCTCTAAAGGGTGACGACGGTCAAATAGCAAATACGAAACTATAGGTAACAACTATTTTTGATGATGAGGAGCCATAATCGATGTGCCACTATTCTGTAATTGTACTTCTCAAGTTTATCGTCGATCCTAGGACTGAAACCGATACTCTGTTTTACGTAAAGAATATAACCCTTAAAATTTACGTAGCAGGACAGAATATTAATACACAGTACATAGATCAGGAACCTCATCCCACTATCTTTAATTTTATTCTCACGGATGACATTGAGACAGTAAATAACAAGAGGAATTACAAAACTCTCAGAACTAATATAGAGAATTCAAGTGTCCAGTGGATTCAAAAGTTTGCTATAGTAGCCAATAATTGCTTTCACTGACTCCTTCATGCCTACGTTTTTTTGTCAGACAATGTTTGAAACTAGGACTAGCAAGGTAAAAAAATTTTCCACAAATTATCAAATTGGAAGTCGAAGAGCAAGTTACATAAATTACCGTGATGACAAATGTTTATCAAGAAGACTGATCACTGTAGGCATCCAACGCTTTTATTGTGTGTTACATGCGCAGTATGTAAACTGGCAACGCCACCAACATACAATACCACTAAGCTATGAAGCACCTGTAGCAAAAACAGAGCATTCTCGTTGTCCATGTGATGGGTAAGACGACTAATTCGCAACATAAATGTCAATGTAAGCAGCAATTTCTGTTGGAACGTCCTTCCTGGACCAAATAACATACATTTCCTACGTCTTCAGTGCGAATCATGTAGCAAATATAATTTAGAGGACATAAAAATATCGAGTGGATTTACTAACATAATTATGAACCACTCAAGAACGTAAATCGATGGTCACATAGTTGTCAAACGTATTCTACGGTGTTGCCATTGTCCTGTAGACTAGTAGCAGGAAGAAAACGTACGCTCAGCTGATGTGCTGAGATAGCACTGGCGAAGCTCGCGCTTCAGAGGCGCCACAGCATCGTCTGCCACCACTTCGTGGGAAACGAAATACCTCACGTATAAGCCAATGTGTTGTATTCGCATATCTGTGACTATGACTTGGCGCTAAATTATGGTTATGGATAGTACATATGCTCAGATTGCGAATCTAACGTCATAAATAAAGACAAGGGGAAATGAATTACGCGTCCTTCCTCTTTCGTAACATCAAATATAATTTAGTTATTCTATCTTAAATGAACTGCGCAGAACATCATTCACCAGAAGTGAATAACTTTTTAGTAACGCCAGATGATATTAACAGCTTGCCGGCGTGGGTTAGCCGTGCGTTCAACGACGTCATATCGCGGATCGCGCGGCAGCTTGCGCCGTCAGTTCGAATCCTTCCCCGGGCATGGATATGTGTGATGTCCTTATGTTAAGTAGGTTTAAGTAGTTCTAGGTCTAGGGGACTGGTGACCTAAACAGTTTGGACGCATAGTTCTTAGAGCCATTTTTTGACCAATCGCGTAAATTTTCTTTATATACACGGCCGTATAACTCCACCACTGCCGGTCCCAAGTCCGGGGCCTCATTTCGCAAATGATGAGGAAGGAGGAGGGGGAGGAGTAACATCTCGTTAAAAAACCTGGGTCCATCTGGCTCCGGATGGTAGCACCCTGTAAGGGCCCGTGCCTAGGGTTACTAGGTGAAACCTGGTCAACGGTCTCAAAGGCGGAAGAGGAAGTTCAGATTCCCAACGGCGGAGAGAGCGGAAGAACTACCTCCAGGACTCACAATCTTGGTTGTACATTTTGTGGCCTTTGGGCCACACCCAAAATAACTTTCATCAATCATGGAAGTGTGTGATGTAAACTATTTTACCCCAGGTGGACGATCCACCGTACGCCAGTACGTCAGCAGACATTCGGATTCTGGGGAGTCTGCAACATTGCGCAAAGATAAGTCGGAGTGTCTTGGAATCTCATCCAAATTTCAATATAGGCAATCAACGTACCTAGCAACTTTCAATGCAAACTCATTGTTGAAAACCGGAAAACTAAAACATCTAACAGATACGCTAAAGAACCACAACGTACTCATAACAGCCATTCAAGAAACACGATACATGGACACAGATACCTTCGATTCCGAAGGTTTTAGGATATACAAAGGGAAAGTGGGACCGAGAGTAATGAAAAATGTACCACATCTTGGGACAGCCTTTATAATCAACAAACAAATCTTGAACTCAATAGTTGGCTTTGATTCCCAATCAGAAAGAATCTCAAGTCTTACATTCACAAGCACCCAAAGAAAAAGTGGAGGCCTTTTGGAATCGTCTAGGTCACATTATTCAGAAAATTCCAGATAAAAACATCATCATTCTTCTTGGAGATTTTAATGCACAGATTGGTAAAGAAAAAAGATATAAGAAAATAGTTGGAAACTATCCTGCACACAAGAGAACAAACAGAAATGGTGTGAGACTAATAGAACTTTGCCAAGCACACAATTTAATTCTTAAATCCACAGCTTTCAAGAAACTACCACGAAGGCAAAAGACATGGGTATCCCCAAATCCTAGCCTTGGGGAATTTCAACTTGATGATGTGGCAATCAAGAAGATTTCTAGCAAAGAAATCATGAACGTTAGGGTACTCAGGGGAGCAAACTTGGATTCAGACCATTACCTATCTAAAATTAAGTTCAAAGTCATCCCAAACAGGAAACGCAGCATGAAACAAATTAAGGGTCGGAAGTATAGCACAGAAAAGATATTAAAGTCAGATGAATTCACAAAAGCAACAGAAACCATTCAGACACAAAGCTTGGGGGATATCGAAGAAAACCTCATTACTACAGCTGAACGGATAGCACCTAACAAAAAAAGTAAAAAACATGCCTGGTGGTCGCTGGAATGTGATGCCCTCATTGAAAGAAGAAAACAGGCATGGCAAAATTGGCAATCACAGAAAACAGAAGAAAGTAGACTGAATTTCATTACAGTTAGAAAACTGGTAGATAAAAATATAAAAAGGATTAAGAAGACACATGAAAACAAAACTCTCCTCCAAATTGATGAAGAATTTGCTAAAAACAACTCAAGGAGCTTTTACAGAACTTACAAACAAAGGTTATCAAGATACAAAGCACCCACCCTCCAATTTCGAGATGTAAATGGGACCATCGCTCACAACAACACGGAAAACTGCAAAATACTAGCAGGCTACTTTGAGAAACTCTTGAATTGTGAACCCACCCTTGAAAAATTTGAATCCATCCCAAACAACCGTGAGAAGCCGGATTCAGAACCACCGACTACTGAAGAACTACAGAAGGTCATTTCAGAACTTAAAAACAACAAGACGTCCGGAGAAAATCAAATAGTGGCCGAATTATGGAAAAAGGCTGACAAAAATGCAGTTACATCCCTAAAGTGTGTTTTCGATCAACTCAGGAAAGAAGAAGAGATCCCTGCAGAATGGAGAACAGCTCTCATCCACCCTATCCACAAGAAATGTTTCAAGACAGACCCCAACAATTACAGAGGAATATCACTGCTGGATATAACGTACAAGATTCTTTCTAAAGTTCTTTGAATAGAGCAGAGCCGCAATTGGATCCGCAAATCGGGGAATACCAGGGAGGTTTTAGAAAGGGTAGATCATGTTCGAAACGAATACTAAACCTCAAAAACATTATGGCATACCAAAAATCAAGGGCAAAGACATACGTAATCTCCTTCATTGATTTCAAAAAAGCATATGATTCGATTGATAGAGAATCTCTGTTATCAGTCCTGGAAGAAATGGGTTTGGATAAGAAAACAACTAATATTATAAAAGCGACCCTTACAAATACATTTTCGAAAGTTAAATTTATGGGCGAACTATCGGAACCCTTTGAAATAAAAACTGGAGTGCGACAGGACGATGGGCTCTCACCGTTGCTGTTCAATTGTGCGCTTGAGAAAGTAGTCAGAGAATGGAACACAAATATTAAGAGTGGTATAAGACTGGGTTGCAAAAAGAAGAACCTTAAAGTAAATTGCATTGCTTTTGCAGATGATATGGCCCTGTTTGCTGAAACAATGGAAGAAGCACAGGATCAAATCCTTGAACTAAAGAAACAAGCAGCTAAAATTGGTCTTCACATCTCCTCTGAAAAAACTAAGATATTGACAAACATCAAGCACTCATGTAAATACCTCAAAGTTCAAGAACAGAAGATTGAAATAGTAAAAGAATTCAAATATCTCGGAGAATGGATTAGTTGGAATGCTGGGGAAAGCAAAGCAATGGAATCCAGATAAAATAAACTTGAATTGGCCTTCCAACTAACAAAAAATACATACAACAAAAATCCCATTCATGGGGGTCCAAAATTACACATTACAAGACAGTGATTAAGCCAGAAGCACTGTATGCAGCAGAAACACTTAACACGAATTTCAAAGGCCAAATGCAGAAACTTGAGGTAAAGGAAAGAAAAATTTTAAGAAAAATCATCGAGCCAAAATTTCAAAACAATAAGATTATATACATCAAAAATGAAACTCTCTACAAGAAAATTGAAAAACTTTCAGATTCTATGCGAAAAAGGAGAATAAATTTTTATGGTCATCTTCTCAAAATGAATTCCAACAGATTAACTAAACAAATCTTTGACTTCTTCTGTAACCGAAAAACGAAGCCCACCTGGTTTAAAGAAACTGAGAAAGACTTAGTGGAATATATTTCAGAAAATTCACTTATTGATCGAACTGCTAAATTAATTACTAAAGATGAAAACATAAGGTTCCAAGACAAATCCACACAAAAGTCCAAATCCTTCATCTCGGAAGAAGAGAGGAGAAGAAGATCAGAAAGAATGAAGAAATACTGGGCCCTAAGAAAAGAACAACGCACAAAGAAATGATTGATCCAGCGTACCCCAAAGAGGCTGAAACGAAAGAAGAAGAAGAAGACACGGCCGTATCTTTAGATTGCGTTGACGTAGAAGCTCACTTTTTCACACCACCGAGGGACCGTATGCCGCAGGAAGTGCAATACATTTTCGCTTATTATATCTACCCGTACTCGAGGTAAACGGGTTTTAAGTGTTGGGTAGACAGATAGACGTTCAAGAAAGTGAGACTAGTAGCGTTTCATTTTTACCGATTTAGGTGACGAAATCCTAACAACGAAATTAGCTACGACAGTTACTCAAGATGGGGGTCGCATAAATAATTCTCCCTACTCTTTATTCGAAATGTTCTAGTTGCAGTCGATATATCAGCATATTACTCGTAGCTACGCTTTCGATCCAAATCACGTTCACAGGAATTCAAATAAAATCCATCTGCTTACACACGTGGTAATTCAGATCATAATATTAATGCCACCGCGTTTTAGAAGTGCGAGCATTCCCACTGCTAGGTAGCTCAAGAAACACTTCGGCTAATGAACGTTTTCTGGCTGTGGCGAGTCTAACGGAGAAACCGAAACATTGTAGAATACGTTTGGCAGCTAAGTAGCCGTTTATTTCCAGGGGTGGTGTAGTATTATCCTACTAAATTTACTTGCTAATAACGGTATTTTGTTATTTCGATAAACATCCCGAATAATTGTCACATAAGCGGTGACGTAAAGTCCAGAAAGCTCTATGCAACAGAAACTGCAGATCATTTTGCCATTTTCATTGCGAAATTGCCGGCTTATTCATGTCTGGGGTAATAATAGAGGGCTGTTTGCCTGGGATGTCTGCTAGCGTAGTGAAAGGTGTTTGCTACTGCAAGGGAGGTCTGGTTTGTTTTCGGTTCTAATCACGATGGAGGCAGATAGACTATCAGTAAAGCACTTTTAAGAAATTCTCGCGTCCCTAATACGTTTTAGCGCTACCTTTACTCTGTACTGGCGCCCTGTGGATGCCAATATGAAACCCTTGTACAATTTAATACTCGTTACTCCCTTCCTTTTTTCCTTTCTGTCAATAATTGAATTGACTTACGTGTGGCACTGAATGATTTTTAACTGAATTTCGTTACGAATCTTCAAGCATTGCTAAATTTGCACACTTTCATGGTAGGCCAGCAACGGCAATCCACTATGACTGGTCTGAACGTTGACACAAACCGTTTCGCGGCCGAATGCGCATATTATTTTGCTAATTCGTAACGATCTGGGGTACTTTGTCACACTCGAACAGTTGTGTTATCTCGATAAGCTGAAATTCATTTTTATTAGTACAGTTCATACTAATTAGCGTTTCTTCTTTCATTTATATCTTATATTTACGTGTTGTGTATAACACACTAATCAGCATTAATATAGTCCTACACATGATTGAAAACAGTCTGACGAAGTTCGGATAGTTTTTCAATTTCACGCATTTCAATAATATGTTGGTAGCACTTCGTCGCCTTGCTTGTTATGCTGTGTAGCAGACTTTAAAGCTGTGCGGATCGGCATAACGAAAAGGCGAGGGGTCTCGCTCGTTTTGTCCACGACTGTACATCTGTTTTTAAGTCTTCGTGCTTCTTGTATTTTTTTCTGTGGCCAAAGAGCGGCGTGGATAGGCCGCTCCCGGCCTACCTTCTGTAAAGGTTTAAAATAATAAAGACAAAAAAATCAACACTGGGCGTCGCGGCTCAACCCTCCATCGCAGCGTCGTCAAACGAAGGGGTGAAATGTTGGCAAGAGGGGACGTGGCAACCTTTCCATCATGTGACGCGTCCACGGCAGCGTTGGACAGAACTGCCAATGGGACATCATTAATTCACTTTACACGTCATGTGAACTTCAGAGCTCGTACCTTCTCTTCGTGTGTCTCTACACCTTGCTGTTTGAAGCGTTGTCGAGTCCGAGATGACGTCGCAGGGCGCCATGTTTTTGCACCAGTAAAGAGGGAATTTGTAAATATCTTTGAGTTAAATTTCAAACTTATGCGTCGTAGTGTTTCCAGCAAATTTGTTGTCAATAGTGCAGGAGGACAGTAATGATTTCTTTTCTTACGTATGCACAATAGGTTATGCCTATTTGCGCTCAGAATCAACTACGAGATCCTGCACGATTCATTCGTCCTCTGTAGATCATTCTGCAACTCGATACTGTCTTCTGGCTTGCTATCTTCTTATAGACAACCCCGTCATCTGCGAATAGTCTAAAAGAGCTTGCGATGTTTTCTACTATATCATTTACGTACGAGTATTGTCGACGGGACATTAAACACTAATCTCCTCCAAATCCGAGTGTAAACAGTAACGGTCCTATTACAATCCATTGAGAAATTACCTTTACGTCTGTCGATTTTGTTCTATTAAGAGTTACGTGTTATTAAGAGCGACGTGTTGAGTACAGTCTGCAAGGAAGTCTTGAATCCACTGCGTTAGTACTTTCCTTCGTGCAAAATTTCTGATCTTACAGCATTTACTCTATCGACTGTAATTGCTTTTGACTTTCTACTGTTTGCAGATTTCGGCTGTTACGCCATTGACAAGTGTCAAGATAGGTTACCAAACCGTCCAGCCACTGGCAAATAGCGGGCAAACATAAAACGCATGGCAAGTTGTCGTACGTAAAATTGGTGTAGAAATAGTGTAAAAGCAGCATTAGATACGGCAACACTGCTCAGTGTCAACTCATTGACCTACAACGCCTCAACGTACACTCAGCTCCTGATACCTGTTTGACGATTGTCGCTGCAATGAGAACGTATTTTATCATAGTTGACTCGGACTCGACAGCGTTCCTCTAATGCTTCTAGATTGTTTTTATATCAGATGTACGCCTGACTACACATAACAAGTCTTATGTTTGCCCGCTATATGCTATAATGACTAGACAGCTTGATGACCAGCCATTTCTCATGTAGGACAGCTACCGCTTGGCCGAAACTGCCCAATAGTCGAAAGTAAACAATAAGTACATTGGATGGCGGAAATACTGTCATTCCAACAATGATTAAACTGTCGACAAATTTCCGAGAAGAAAATATTGACTAATCACAAGTGTTTCGCTCCAATTCTGGCATAATCAACTTCAGCAGCTTGTATATCATCACTATTGTTTCTTTATACAAGCAGTTTCTCGTGGGCTACAACAATGGCCAATTAAGTCCTGTTCCAGACATTCTGGTGTCCTATAAGTTTGAAGTAATCATCTGGAAGGGAAACCATGACATTCGAGTCGGCAGGCAGCGGTACTAACTACGAGTACTGAACGACTGACGAATTAAAGGCGAAAAGATTCAATAGGTTATTTCGAACTAGAGAAATAATATATCAGCAATATAGTGTTGTATAAGGCACTGTATGTCGTTTGGATCGAGAAAAAACAGCTAAAGTTTACCACACATCTTCGGAGGATGAAGTTTCACAATTTTTGAGCAGTGTGGTGACGTCGCAGATTGTATAAGTCACGGTATCAGAGAGCTCTTCTTCATCTTAGCATAAATCGGGGAGCCTACTTTATGAACGGTTTGTTCGCTGGCAGAAAATGGTGGTGTCATAATGTTTTAGAAGAGGAATGGCCTATCATTTAGCTGAAACCACATTAGAGTACCTGAAAAAATATTAATCCATACTGGCTTAGGGAGAGATTCCCACAACGCCTACAAGGGCTTTCAGTGAAGAAGTAATAATGGTCTAGTTTAGAATGCTCTATACAGTGTTTCACCTGGAACACTACATAAGGTTCACAATCACGTATTTTCTGATATCGGGTAGAAAACTGAAATTTCTAAATTACTTTGTGAATACAACAAAACGAAGTCGTAAGGCATCTCGACTGAATTCAGGTGGAGGACATAAAGTGAGACCTCTTTCAGAGTATCGTTTATTCAGTAAGATGGAGGACCTTTGAAAACAGCTTGTTACCATTATTCTGCTGCTAGCTCTAGCGATTCTAGGTAGCCTTGAATCTGAGCGTCGCGTTTGCTGGAAGAGTGATCTTCATAAAGTAAAGCAAGCTAGTTTTCCTGAAAGCGAAACAAACAAATGATTAAACACTAGGATTGGATTAATCAAAAGCCTACTACTGATAACCTAAAAAGGCAGTAATCCGCGTTACTTTGTACGTAACGCATTGTTAATACAGTCATCTCTTGTCTGGTTTGATGCTGCTGTCCATGAATCCCATCTTTCGCTAATATTTTCAGCGCTGTGGGAAGGGTAGCAAAATCATCAAACAAAATCTGCATGCTTTCCACTTACAGAATATGATACATGAGTATTTGATGCCAACAAAATGCATTACGTTACCATTAATTATTGAATTTCCTAAACTTGTTAGCTTAGTTCTGAAACAGACATTGACGTGACACTGTATTGAACTGTCAGCGTGAAGATAAAATTTTATATTGAAATTCCAACTGAGGGGAAAGTAAGAGTTCAGAGTTTTCATTACAACATTCCTTGCGTCTTGAAAAGTAAATCTTTTGCGCAAAAATT
The DNA here is from genome assembly GCF_023864275.1 of Schistocerca cancellata. Taxonomy (NCBI): domain Eukaryota; kingdom Metazoa; phylum Arthropoda; class Insecta; order Orthoptera; family Acrididae; genus Schistocerca; species Schistocerca cancellata. The sequence goes on from NC_064626.1 coordinate 881,903,586, forward strand.
AAAGTGAAAAAGTTTCTGATCTGCAAGGATAACTGTGTCAGTGAAATGAATACCCTTAGCTGCTTAAAAGCGTTGACATACATCAACGGGGACAGATGAAAATGTGTGCCTCGACTGGGACTCGAACCTGTGGTCTCCTGCTTACATGGCAGACGCTCTATTCATCTGAGCCACCGAGGACACAGAGGATAGTGCGACTGCAGGGATTTATCTCTGGCACGCCTCCCGCGAAACCCACATTCTCAACGTATTGTCCCGCACTACATTCGTAGTGCTCCCGCCCATTATACTCGTTACTCTCGGCGCGTTGCCGATTCCCGTAAGAGTTCGGGCACTGTTTGTGCATTCGCACATGGTCAAGTGGCCGGTGAGCCTTAACTATATATATTAAGATGGTATCTGTTCTTTCGGTGGCCGGTGAGCCTTATATATATATATATATACACTAAGATGGTATCTGTTCTTTCGGACATGTCCGAAAGAACAGATACCATCTTAGTATAAATAACTGTGTCAGGTTTCATCAGCTAAATATTGTATCTTGGAACTAAATCAATCGCCCTATAACTAGAAACATCGTTAATCTTAATCAATAAGGTTTTTAGCTGTAGCAACGTAATAGTAAATCCAAAGTATCTGCTTAGTCTTATTGCCAAAACATGAAAACCATTAGACGTGACAATCGAGTCACAAGATCTATTACCATAAACTCGGTTTATCTTATGAGAAACATTCGCCGTGGAGACTACAATGTGTCTTCTCACAGATGAAGACGTGGTAGAAACTAAATAACATCTGTATATTTTTTTCATTTGTTAAAAAACTTAGAAATCTTCAGAATGTAACTGTGTGTACAAATTAATTTGCGATGTGAATGTAAAATGATTCGTTCCACATCATTACGATCTATCGTGTAAAACAATCCATGGAACATGTAACTAACTAACTAACAAAACCTATCCTTACTAGGCGGTGTTGGAGAGCCCTTAGGTATTTAGGAAACGTCATTGAGTGGTTAAGCAGTTTCACTAATGCTTTAATTTGACAGTCAGTTTCGGTCAGTTTTAAAATGCTATTAAAACTGAAAAACAGTCGATTGTTAAAATCAAGAATAAGTACTGCTATGTTATCATAAAGTAAAGTTACTTATAAATCTAATCCGTTGACATATTTTGTGACTTTGTATTTTGTTTTTGGTTTTATTTAGAACTTAATTATTGGAAATAAAGTCTGTAAACTGTTTGGAGAACCTTGGTATCATAGTTTCGATTGCTTAATATTGTAGCTTTCCTCGAAAGTTGAATTTGCACGTGACATCGAGTAAGACTGAATAATTTTTAGTTAAAAGCAATAAGTGCCAATCAATATCATCAGTTACATTTCTCTAGTGTATAACATAACGCGTTATCTTCTCTCCCCTTCCCCCCAGAACATGGTGCTTGCTAAAGTGAAACATTACTAAAAAAAACTTGAACAAAGTCAGGTAGACGTTGACATTCGTTCTGACAATCACCAATAACATAGCATCAGATTGAAATGCCAGCACCCTTTACGTATTTTAGATGTGAAGATACCATTGTAACACTTGATATGAACATTGTGTGTGTTGCTGACACATGTTTTTGACAAGATGTAGAGCTAACATTGCCGTAGATATTATGTTAATGATGTATTTTTGGAGACATTTTATACTTTGAATTGACATCGTGACACTTGACAAGAATCATACATCACTTTAGATGTGGAAATATCTAATTTAGGGCGGTAATTCAGACCGCCTGTTTGTATGCTTTCCTGCTTAACATACTATTTCAGCCAGCGTGTTTTCTGCAGTTACAGGCTTGGTCAAGTTAGTTTTGCTGCATGAACTATAAAGGTGTATTTCGCATATTGTTTAGTAGCCACATTTGTCTTGTAACTAGTTATGCATGAAAATAATATATCGGAACTTAACTTGAGAGTTCACGATCACGTTTTAGGCAGTAGTTTTGAAGGATGTGTGTGTGTGTGTGTGTGTGTGTGTGTGTGTGTGTGTGTGTGTGTGTGTGTGTTTTGTGTGTTTCTGATGTATTTTAGATGAAGGAATCAGCATGTTACATCCTTTTCATATTTTTTTGAAAAATGCTTTTAAATGTGATACAAAAAATTCTGGTCATTCAGATTGTTTTGAGTACACCCACAATGGCTGCTCTGGAGCTACATTGTTACTGCCTGTTTCATTTTAATGGAAGGGAGGAAGTACAAAGTGCAACTGGGTTAGTTCCACCATCTTGGATTTTTACATTTCCCACTAATTCCATCTTGGATTTTTAAATTTCCCACCACAGCAGTCTTGCATTTATTAAATTTCCCACCATCATCACCTTGCGTAATTGAATTTCCCACCAACGCCATCTTGAATTTTTGGTGAGTGCCGCGTCAACTAACTGCCGACACGTGAACTAAACCACAACTAACAAATTAGAATTAGACCCAGTAAACTTGCAAAATGTGGAAACGTAATTATGCATCCAGTTCTTTTGGAAAAGTGACAGGTGTGAACGGCGTTGCAACAGCAGTACGTCTAGTTCTTCAACAACAACAACACAATTGAGAACAACGAAAGGGCAGATGCCTTTGCAAGAGCGGCACTTAGAATAGTTAATACAGAAGAGGGACAAACCATCATCAGAAATCACCTAATCCGCCTTTCCAACCGGATGAGGAAGCCTGGGAAAGCTTTCATCGTGGGATACTGCTTCATTTAAAAGAACACAAAGTTATAAGTTTGTCTTACAGTCCGATTGTGTCTTATATGGCAACTCAAAAATATCATTATTTTGGAAATTTCGATCGTTACCACACACTAAAACGTTGGAATTTTCTTAATTTGGTACCATTATCATATTATGCGTAAAAATGACAAATTTTTGCACTGTGTTTAGAACTTTTCAAACACCACAGATTGGAAATTCAGTCATACTCCGAATGGGCGGCAGAGCTTAAAGGTTTGTCTCGATATAGCTGTTTTACGCAGAAATCCTACTGACTACGAATGCAGTCATAAACCGAATCACGTGCCAGAAATGTCGTAATCCGCTTTGCTGATGATTCTGAGGTTTGTTTACCAGTGTTTACAAGCACTGTAGTTGGAGGAGCCCACGCATTGTTGTGTGAAAAATTGTTATGTTACAAAAGGTTCATCGCCCGGGAATTCATTCGATGATATTACAAGGGTCGCCGGTATTGTAACAGCCCAGTTTTTTCTTCAACAATTTCAGGATGGCTGAAAATAAGTGTCAGAAAGTGTCTCTATACTGTGGTTTAAACGTGCGCCTTGATTGAGTCTCTTTGTGGTATTTTTGTGTTGTAGCTCTGAAACTTCTATAGCTCACGTCTTAATGCGCTTTCTGAATGGAAGCGCGAACGGTGGAACAGTGCTTGTTTATTGTAAAGATGCGTATTCAACAACACATTTGATCCAATAGCAGCACCATTTCTCCGTGCGACTACAATACTGTAAGGAAGTCCAGTTGTGATGACAAAATTGAAACATCCTTTGATGTGGATTTAGTGTAATGTTTTCTTTTTTTTCTTTTTTTTACGGTTTGATGAAATTTTCTGAAAATATTGGACCCCTACATGATCCAAGCTAGGACCAGCTAAAATCCTGGAGAACGTGAAACGCATAGGAGAACAGCAACTCGGGGTGTAAGACTGCCTCCCCTGAGGATAATAAAAGAGAAACTTAACCTTTTCCATGACTAAATTCAACTATGACAACTTTTGAAGAAGACTGGGGGAGCAGCGATATTCTTTTGCCACTGAGGTGATTGATACCTTTGAAAATGGAAGAAGAGGCACACTTCCATCTCCACGGCGACGTCAACAAACTGAACTGGCTCCACTGCGGTACTGTGAATATTCACGTTCAAGTTCCAGGACATGGTATGCAATGACCCCCTTATAGCTTCGCTCTCAACCCTTATGATTATTTATTCTGGGATTATCTAAACGACAGAGTCTTCGGAGATGCACCTGCAACACTCCACGATCTTCGTTCTGCAAATTGCAGAAAGATCCGTACATTTGTAGATGATGATCTCCAGGTATTCATCACGGAATTCAGTTCAAGACTCTGCATACTTGTTGCTCCAGAGGTAAAGCGCCTTGAAAATCTTTTCTATTACTTTTTGCGTTCTCTGCTATAGCATAACTATGATAACAAAAATCTGTCACCCTATATTATGTCGTAGACGACAAAAAAATTTTAACACCTATTTTCCGCCGCCTTGTATTTATTCCACATAATGAAAATTTGACACGCGTGAAAGAGAGGTTTTATCTACACACCCTATTTTTCCTGGTAATATCCTTCCAATTGTGTCTCCTTGCAGCGACACAGAAAGGCGTGTACGCCTTGCCCTCTTTTTGGTCATGAATCCATTTCATCACTGTGTAAATGATCTCCTCGACGTTCTCAAGATATCTTCCAAGAATGCCATCCTCAAATGGCTCAAACAAGTTAAAGTCCGAGGGAACTAGAACGGGGCCTTAGGATGGATGGGCTAACACTTTCCAGCTTTGTTTCGTGATATTTTCAGAAGTCCTCAAACTTTTTAGATAAGATCAGATTCAGTTTTCATTCCATAGACCCAAAAACGAGATCACTCTCCTGGGTGTGGAACAAGTCATAAAGTATGAGATAAAAAACATAAAACGTTTGAATATAATACTCTCTATCCTGATTATTTGTCAGGAGAATGTCAAAATAGGTGACTATATTACAGTACGCTGGTACTGCTAATATTTACAGAATTAATACACAGTCAAAATGAAACAAAGTTAGGCACTTTTAATAAATTTATCATACTCAAAATACCTAATATTGATTCTTGTGATTCTTGTGTCAAAACTGAACTCTCAGACATTTTTATTTAAGCTAGTCTAAAAATCCCTGTTAAGATACTCATCTACAGAGTAGAAGGACTTGCCTATCCAAAAGTCTTTCAAGCTCTGTTTACACTGTGCTTTATCTGAAAAAGGTTTTTAATGGTTGCTGGCAATTTACTGAAAATGGGTGTTCCTGAATATTGGACCCTTTTTTGGACCAAAGTAAGTGATTTTATGTATTTATGTAGATTGTCCTTAATCCTAGTATTGATACTATGTATTGAGCTATTGGATGGAAACAGATATATAAGACTTGCAACAAATTTCATTACGGAATAAATATGCTGAGAAGCAGTGGTTAGAATACAAAGTTCCTTAAACAGGGTTCTACGTGATGTTCTTGAATTTACACCACAAATGAGTCTTATTACACGCTTTTGCACGCTAAAAGCTTTTGCTAGGTTTGATGTGCTATCCCAGAATATGATCCCATATGACATAATAGAATGAAAGTGAGCAAAGTATGCAAGGTTTTTTATGTTTGTATCTCCTACGTCTGCCATCATTCCCTCTGCAAATACAGACTTGTTTAGGCATTTCAGCAACTCTTTGGTATGCCCTTTACAACTGAATTTATTACCGAGTTTTAATTCCAGATATTTAATACAGTCAACCTCTTGAATCTGCATGTTTTATATATTATAAATATACTGCAAGGAACTCTCTTACACATTCTGAACTGCATACATAGTGGGTCTCTTCAAAGTTTAATGACAATGATGTAGCTTGAAACCATTTATTAATGTCAATGAAAATTTGATTAGCAGCCATTTCTAAATCTGTACTTGACTTGCTACTTCTCATAATGCTTGTACCATCTACAAACAAAAAAAAAAAACTTAGCCTCTGGCAATGTAACAAACGAGAGATCATTAATGTATACAATAAAAAGCAACAGACCCAAGATGAAACCTTGAGGAACACCACATGTAATTAATTCCTAATCAGATGAATACTGACTGCTTCCTGGACAGGTATTTCGCAATGACACCCTTTGTTTCCTGTTACTTAGATAAGACTTAAACCATTTTGTAGCACTGCCAGTGACACCATAATATTCTAATTTACTTAAGAGAATGCTGTGATTCACACAGTCAGAGGCTATTGACAGGTCACAGAAAATGTCATTAGCCTCTAATTTGCTATCTAATGAATTTAGTAAATTCTCATTGTACAAGTAAATAGCTTTCCTCTATATCAGAAATCTTAATAAACCCAAAGTGTGACTTGGGCAATACATTATTTTGCAAATTATTTTGCAGTGAGATGCTTTAGGAGACACTTGAACACAATCTTTTCAAATATTTTTAAAAAAAGCCGGCAAAAGTGGAACTGGTCGATAGTTTGATGGTATCTCTTTATCCCTGTTCTTGTAAAGTGGCTTAACTTTATCACATTTTAGCCAGTCTGGAAATGGTCTGCTGATAAGAGATTGATTACACAAATAACTCAAAACAGCACTCAACTCTCATGAGCACCCTTTGATTAACTTCCTAGATATATAATCATAATCAGTAAAATACCTTGATTTTAAGCATTTTATGATGAATGCTTACGTGAGTGTCATTTCCATTTTACTGAAGTTATTTGTAAAGACCTGTCTCAGATACTTCATGGCATTGTTTAAACCCAAGCTGTCGGTAAGAGAAACAAAGTACTTGTTTAGGAGATTTGCAACACTACATGCCCTTCTTACTAATGTCTCTGAGACGTGGGACACACGCTCAAGTATACTTCAACTCAGTAAAGCCGAGGCAGTAATTACCAATCAAAAGCAAATTCTCGCTTGTAATTTCCAAGAGATTTTACTTAACTACTGATATAATGTCCCTGCTCATTAACCTCATTACTCGTGGCATTTCGCTGGTTCCCTTAAGAGTTCGAGCTTGGTGTGCATCTGCACTAAAGGGATCATTGACCATCACAGCCTTAATTAATTAGATATGTTGTGTCTGTTCTTTCAGATATGTAAGAAAGAAATATTGTCACATCATAACCACTGTCAGGCCGAAACCTGAGTGCAGATTCATCAATGAAGTACAATGCTTAGAGCTGAAAGCATGTGTACCACTGTACAAAGAGAACAGAACTGTCCAGTGATGGTTAGTACGGCTGTTTATACAAACATCGAGTATTTCAGAATATTCAAACATTACAAATATAAGAACTTTCGTGAACCAACTATAAATGAAAAATACTAAATGACAAATATTTCCTTTTGATCAGATCTGAACTGGGGTCCCACAGCATTCAAACCACCGACGCTAACAAATCACTCCACATTGGACGCACTCCAGTTCTTAGCGTTGCTCCATCTCCTGGAACAACCACAATTTCCGGTTTCAGAAAACCTCGTTGGAGATATATATGTCTTGTCATTGACCCTCTGTGTGGTAGCATTGGAAGACCCTAACATTCGAATCGTGTTGTCATATAATCTTCACTATTACGAGCACAGAAAGTAGCCTCTCCCATTTAAAGCTTCGTGATTATTGAGTGAGCCTTCAGTTTCCTTGCATGATAAGCACCATCATCTGTCTGCACTTAAAGCCTGTAGTGGGGCTTCATACTGAGGACTCGGAAGACGTCTTTGCGTTTTTGACTTTTTAATGAAGGATCATCAACCTCGATTTCGTGTGTGACGGTCCACAAGAGACGAAGGATAGCAACTTTTCCGATAGTAACTTTTACGATGTCACACTTTCCACACAAACGTAAAAGTTCATACTAACCCTCATGGCCCGTATCTCATTGGCCGATGCTTGGCAGTACAGCGCTGTCGGCCTTTCTCCTGGGCTTCCAATGTCTGTATACGAGCCACCTGTCTTCTTCTTCACTCCTGTGATGAATTGTTTCATATAGACATCCTGAATATTATCAGTTTGAAAGGGTAACAGTGCATCCATTGTCGTTTGGACGTCACAACAGTGGAGCAGAAAACCAGTATGAAACCTGTAGCATCTTTCGTCTCTGTGTTACATGTGAATGTCACGATGGGCTGTACTGTACACCAATTTTTCTGTGTGACATCTACGTATGTCAAGAGCATAGCTGCCAGCGTCTTATTAAATCCGTAGCACAATTATCGATATTACTTATAATGGTCTCATCTAACTTCTTTGTCTGCATTTACTTAATATGACTTGAGTATAACCATGCTCTTTGATGTAACATACGTGTAAAAGTTTTATTCATTATTTCTGGTAATTTATGTAACTCTAATTAATCTATGGATATAATAATTTCAAAACTAATGTGCTGTAAAAAAATGAAAAAGTGAAAACTTACTTGTAATATTGGTTCATGCAGAGGGTGTGTAGGTTGGTAATCATGTGAAAAACGGAGCCTCTCTGTAACAAAACTGGCTTGGCGAGAATAGAAAAAGTGGATTTGGCGGTCGAAATGCAAAGCTCCTTTGTGAATGAGTCGGTCGGTGGTTAGGAGGCAAAGTGTGCGCATCTTGCGAATAGAAAGAGGGGAGACGAACTGCAACATTATGTAACGTAGCCTCGGATGCGGAAGAAATTTGGCTTATTATTCATGTACTACGAAAATACGATAAGAATTTTCAGAGCTTGTTACACAGCAGGAGCCATGGATACTTTTACCGCCTTTATGTGGTTTCTTTTTCAATACTAAGTTTGTGATTTGTAAATTTTGTGTTAAGCCACCGTGTTTTAACGTTAGTCACTTACCTAGAGAGGATCCTACCCCAAGTGCTACGATAATTTCGAGTATCCAATTTTACTAAACTGAAAAACAGATACATTCCTTAATAGAAGTTAACAAATTTTGTGGGATTATAAAGTACATAATTATTTAGTGAGCATAGGTTTTGGAAGACTCCACGTGATTTTCATAAAAGGGTACTTGAAGTTTCATCAAAGTATAATTACTAAGAGAAGGTTTAAAGTACTGAGCTTGAACATTCTTCTTATTAAATTAACAGTGTTTCATACTTGTATCATATAGCTTCTAACACTGCGTTGTGACTAAAATATTCGGCCCAGGTCTGATTTTAATGAAAGACTAGTTTTAAGATCCCCATGCTAGAAGTTGAGCTAGATTTAAATTTCATATTGCAATAACAGTACTCAAGAATTACAACTTTCATTCTTTCTCGTATGAAGTGTGCGTACTACTGTAAGCAAATGGCTACAATTATTCAAACGAGACTAGATTCAGTTATCACATGTTCCATCTGAGCTAAATGGTATAAGGAAGTGAATTTGACTTGAGAATACAAATAATAATCAGTATAAAAGGTACAATTACTTGATATCTATTTCTACAGTAGTAATTTACAAAAATTAAAGTTACAGAAGAAATACTTGTCGAAAGTAGTAGTGCTCCGCCATTAGCAATCATTTACCTATAATTATCACTAGCTTCTTACTGTAATGTGCAGACAGTAAGTTTTAGGAAAAGCCAGTTGTTGCCTAAACGTATTAAAACTCCTTCTGTGTTGTGCATGTCAAACCACTGGTACATTGCTTGCTAAATTGCGCTGCTGCCTTGTACCTTATCATCAAAACAGAATTCCAGAATCAACTTTCTGTATGAAATATGCTAGTACTTGGTACAGCTTCGCCTAATTAGACTGGTGACCGTTTCCTTTTACGTAATTTGTGATATTATTGGATTTCACACATTTTGCATATGAGAAAAGGACAGCCATTGAGCTGTAGTTTGTAATGATACTAAGCATGACAACGCGAGAGTAAAGAAACGAAATCTGTTTATAACGTGCGCCTATACCAAGACGCGCGGCCAGCGTTTAAAAGGTACTTTTAAACACTATGACTCGCTGGGCGCTGATATTTAAAATCGTTGCCGCAGCGCTTGATAGCAAGAAGCTGCGAAACAGAAGAAAGAACAATTTATCATTTGTTAGGAAAATTCTAGAGTCTTTATAGTTAGTTGTACTTCTGGTCGCCGATATGTTAACATGTATTTCATTACCTTTGGTGTTTGGGCGCCGACTTGTTAACACGTGTTATGTAGCACCGCCACAAGTTATATTTCATTTAGTGTGAAAAACCACGTTATCGCCAAGAAAAAAAAACCGCTTTTGTAAACCTTGTGACGATAAAAAATACGCGTGCCAGGACATTTAATTTTTACAAAATATCACACATACAAAAGCAGCGATTGTTGGACTGTTCCATGTATGAAAAAAACATAAAAATGTAAGTTTTGTATTCATTGTAAATTTTTTAATGTTTATAGTTTAACGCATTTGTTCTTTGAAAATATATTGATGCTTCACTATACAGAAAATCTATGCCTATTCTTTTCTTTAAATTAACCACAAATAATATTTATGTTTAAATGAACTTTGTTACAGGTTCGCTCTTTATCGCGGTGTCTCGTTTGTATTTGGGAGACCATTAATGTGTTCAATTTCCGATCTGACAACTTTTTTTACAAAATTTCACTGTTTTGCATTCATTTCCAATTTTTTTATTATTCAAATAGGTCCCTTAGGTAATTCCATTGAAGAGTCTGATTGCGTGAAAGCAATCCGGGTTAAGAGGTCATTTGAGAAACTATTTTCGCGCAATCAATCTGTACTTCTCCTGAACACAATCTAGAACCGACGCATCGGCGATCATTCATTAATTTTTCTCTCTTTCCAAGTCGTACCAAAAAACGGCCAAGGAGAACTGCCGTGAGTACGCAATCTAGTGTTAAAGGTTGCCTTCTTTATCTTGTCGGTAAACATTGCCATAAATTATCATCATCAATGTTATATTTGGTTAAAAATGAAAAGCAAAAAACCTTTTAAAGCTAGATGTGGCGCCCGAACAGGGACATAACTAAAAAACTAATTTGTTCTTTTTATTTTCATGCTACCATCTGGAGGAAATTGGAAGCCAAAACCAGTGATAAAAAAAGGACGCATATGCAGAAAATCGCAGTAAGAATCCACAACAGCAATAAATAGCAGCGCGCAAGACAACTAATGTGAGTACGATTTTTCATTACGTTTGAAGCTTTGCGTGCCGAGCATTTAGTCGGCTCGTGACATTCACTCTCTACGCTTTTTTTTCCTTTTCCTCAAGCAATTTAATTTCCAAATTTCTGTTTCCTTTAGCTATTAGATCCGCCTCTATTACATCAATTCGCTACCAATAGTTAGAAATAGTTAGCAAGAATTTCCATTTTTGTGCATTTTAGTGAATCACAATTGCCGCTATCTGTGCCAGTTTCAGTGCTCTAGATGTGTTTTATCATTTATTTTATCGCTCCCGTTGCCATGCAGACATTTTCGTGTGTCAGAGTTTCAATTGTTTATAACGCGCAAGCAATATCTGAGAAATCAGGACGCGAAATCCTTGGCGCACCTGACAAGTGAAAATCATAATTTTAAAAAAATTATCTTTTCTAGTTCGTGCAGTGTAACTACTTTAAATTTAGGATGGCTGATGAGCAACCAAGGCAACTTAGACCGCCCGCGGGTGTAAGCAAACCTGAATCACGTAGTGAGGGAACAACAGACGACGAAGCGACACGTGAGCTGTCGGCGCCACAGACCGCGTCGCAGTCACGTGAATGCTCGCTGTCAGATATACTAAAATTGTTTGCTGATATGAAAACCAGTTTTGAAGCAAACATGGGTAATCTTGGAACGCAAATCAGTCAGTTAGCAAATCAAAGTGACAGCAGGTTCAACAGTTTAGAATCAAAGATAGAGGACTCTCAAGTGCGAATGAACAATATAAATTCTGTTATTACCGACATCCAAGCACAAATCAAAAATTCGAATGGCACCATGGAGGAAAAAATTAAAGCCATTACCACTGCTTACGCAAACGAGCTAAACGCAAGCGTACACGCAAAAATTGATAGTGTTCTTTCGATGGTGGAATCCGCCGAGACCAATATTGGTAGCAAGTTCACAGACATGCAGGCCCAAATATATGTGTGTAAATCAATTGCGAGTGACTCTTTGAAACATTACAGTGATGTTTCAAAGAGAGTAAGCCAATTGACAGGTGTCAACCACGTTGGCGAGCGGGTTGAAGACCTTGCTCAGCAAGTGAGTATTCGCTACCGCCAGAACACGATAATCGTCAATATCCCGAGTGTCAGGTACAATTCTCACCAACAGTAATTAATACGCGTGACGAAACTTCCACATCACGTAGTCATGCCGATCAACTAACACTCGTTGAACTAATGCGAGACGAGAGTGTGCTAAAACACAGAGTTTTTCAGCCTTTTATACCTGAAACACGAAATATACATCCCATGGTATTTCTAAAATCATTCACAGGTGCTTTTCCAGGATCATGGAACGACAGGCAGCGGATACAGTTCATCTTAGGCTATGTACACGGTGAAGGATCAATTTGGGGTCAGAAATAATAGACAAATGTCACACCTATGCAGATTTTGAAAAGCATTTTTTGAATAAATTCTAAGGAGGAGGTTTGAGACGTTATTTTGAAAAATATCTACGTAAAATTCAGTATTGGGACACGCCCATTTCAACCAAAGATGTAATCATGATCTTAAAGTCAAAACTTCCTGTGTCAATAAGAGAAAAACTAGTTAATGTGAGCGAAGAAGACCTAGAAGCCTTTCTTTCCGTTCTTGACCATTTGGATATGATCTATGAGGATGTGCGTGCGAGCGCGCGGAATAATTATAATAATGGACCGCCCGCCTCCGCAGCAGCACATAAATTGCGTCAGTGGAATGTCGTACCAACATAACACGGGACAACCAAATGCTCAGACTTACGGCAATCATAACAGTTTCAACCGCCGTAATGGAAAACAATATAACAAATATCCACACCAGAATAGATACAATCCGATTTATCAAAACACAAAGCAACAATACGGTAATTCACTGATAAATCACAACGGTAATTACCAGTACCAGAACAACAAGACGAATAATAGAAATCGTCACAAGGGAAAGAAATGGAACAATTATAACAGACCACAACAGTACAGTCAGCCGAGTCCCTTCACTCCCTCTCACCAAATGAATTTTGCACAGCCGAAAAATGCGACATTTTCTCACCAACCCAACCAACAGTTCAGGAACAATAGTCAGGACAATTCGTCGCAAGCTTTTCCTGACACCGCCGGTCATAATAGCCAAGGAAATCCGACCATTTTCTACACACAGGCGAACCAAGCACCAAACGCGATGTCAAATAACACGCAATCAAGAGATGCACAAGTCGTATGGGATACGAACGCAAATTTTCGACCTGGTATGTCGCAAAATACTAGTCAACTAAAAATAACTGACATTTCAGCTCCACCCCATCCCAAAATTACAACATCCTGAAGTAACATTAGACGACAAGTTAAGATAAGCTCTCATTTCTTTAACCACTCATGCCAACCTAAGAAAAAAGGCGCATGACAAACACATTAGCAAAGTCTTATAGTAGCGTATAAATGAACGAGTGCTATTAAAGACCCACTTCAAACCATCTTCGATCCATCATAAGAATCGCAAGTGGCAGCACTTGTATGAAGGACCATATATTATATTAAGAAAGCCGCACATTGGTTGCTATCTATTAGCTGACCCTGTATCTGGACGAATAAAAGGATTGTTTCATCACGCAGACTTGAAGAAACACCGAGTCAAATATCTGTTAGGCTGCTAAAATAAAATATACACACATTGTAAGTTGTCATACTATGTGTGAAGTACCAACGTATGTAAGAGTAAAGCACAGGACTAACACCCTCTCGACCTGCCACAACAAGATAAGTAATTTATAAGAGTACCTGAAGTAAAACACATCTATTATAGGAGAGCAAGATTTGCCTTAGATGTAAGTTAGTTTTAAGTTAATTGAGCCATGAACGGCCACAGCCGAAAGAGCTGACAAATAAATTTTATAGTAGGGACGTGCTAAGTGCCACCTGCTACCACTAGTTTTAAGTATAGCAAAGCTCTCTCCTCTTGAATGAAATAAATTAAAACGATCATTCAGACCAGAATGATTGCTCGTAGGTAAAAAAAAAAATTGATTAATGTCGCTTACTCTAATGAGGTAAATGTTATGTTATGCATAAGGAGTGTGTGACAACAAATTTTATGAGACCACCTATGAAACGCAGCAGGCAAAAAGCAGCAGCTTAGCATATAAGAATCAAGTAAGTCAATAACGATCCAGGTAGCAGGAAAGAAGTGCGCAACTCAATTATTTTATTATAATACGGAGAAAACCGTATACGCTCATAACAATTTTACGGCACAGTGCAGCTAAAATACTTACAAAGATCATTTATAAATAAACTAATTTAGTACTAGAAATATCTATTTCAGGTCCTCGAAATACGACGATTTTTTTTAGAAAACCAATTTTGCGATACATGGAACAGAAGATAGTTAACAGACACAGTTCACTGCTAATGCATGGTTTAAGTAATTTTAGATATGCATAGAAAATTGTTTAGAGAGCAGGATCAGACTACACTGAAACTACTGTATCGATTTAATTATATTATTTGTCATGAAAAACTAGGGTGATAATAATTTATGTTAAGTTCATCATATCATACGTCATTAACACTGTGTCTTCAAATCTCTTTACTCCATAAAAGTCTTTTGTGTTTTCCTCTAACCAGTATCCTTACCATCCTACCTTATCCAGTAGAGAAGTGAATTTTACGAGCTGGTTGCATGATTGATACATACAGGCTATACGAATGGATAGTCGTGACACGTTGGTTGTCGACTGGCTATGCTTATTCTCCGCAAATTTCGAGTTCGATTAAGATTTGTTATGTGCAATTGCACGACAGGGAACACCAAGCTTCCTAATTTCCCTAATGGTAGTTTGAACATGAACTGTTCGTCACGTAAACCAAGCCACATTGACTATGTCTTCAAACTAATGGCGTAATAGAGAGAAAATAAAAGAGCTGAACTTGAGAAAAGAGTAACTATTGTAAAAAGAAAAGAATAACAAGATTTCGAACAAAGTGTAAACCTAAAGTGCCTTGGAAGCACAAACTACGAACAAGAGACACGCTTTTCGTCAGGCCTTGTAGTCACAGAGACTAAATATTTCTTTGTAAATAATTTTTAGACATGATATGTATACTAAATGTTAACTGTACTTTGTAGTAATAATGCAGTCAGTAATAAATGGACACGTATATGCTGCTGCGTGTGAACCGACTATAGACAAGTAATTAATGGACACGTATAAAAGTGGTGCGTGTGAACCTTAACATGACGACCAAATAAATGCGAACACGAATTAATAATAACGTGTGAACTGAAAAAGTGATAACTCCAAGGACACGTGTGAAATACCGCGTGTGAAGTAATGTTATAAGTACTTGTACCACGAAACCACGATGTAGAAAGCCGAAGAGTGAAAGTGAATAAGTGTTGTACTTACCACAAACGGTACTGTACGCCTTTCCACGGACACATTCTTCGAAACAACTGCGGGAGTCGCCGCATCTGGCTGCTTCCGTAATCCAGAGTCGATGCAAAACTGTGTAAAAACTCACACTATGGCTAGTAGACACCAAACGCTCTGCTTCTCGCAAAATACTGCTGCTAGCGTTGTAGAACTGTCAAGTTATTATCACGTGATTGTGACCAACGGACGTAACACTGTGTACGCTGAGCGCTCAACAATCAATTTTTCTTTGCACAACGAGCGCGGATGCCAAATGTGATTGAAATGCATTCAAAATAAAATATGATAAAGCAATGAATTAAGCACTCATGTACATTGTGAAATTATAAAGACACTAATCGGAAGAGTCTTAAGCTCGATTTTGACAATTGCTACCGAATTTACTGACCAGGCCGAGTAATGACGAAAACGTGTCGAACGAAATAAAACCAGAAAAATAGATAAATATGAGAACTAAGCATTCCTAAGAGAATGAGACCTTATTTACATAAACAATTGTTATCCTTACCTAATCCAATTTTCTTTTAGACTAAGTTATTAGTAAGTAAGCACATTCTAATACAGATTTTTTTTTGTATTTTTCATGTACGAAAACATAAATGGAAGCACGGACATGTGTCAAGTGAAATAGAGACCGCCACCATACGGCTCAACATGTAGCAGAACCAATCTTCCAGTTCCTGACCCACGACGTATTTCCAATGCAACATCACACCCCGACAACTACTCCAACTTCCACAGTGAAAGTGATGCCCTACTTTTCCTCCACTGTGAAAGTGTAATCAATTTCCCCACTCAAGTGCAGTGCTATCATTTATACCCGAAGTTCTACCACTCCCAGTGCAACTCATACCTACCAAAGTGTAGTGAAACATTTTTTTTGCAGATCATGAAAGCCACAAATAAGTAAAGTACTTTACTGCAAGAAATCTTCGACGAAACAACGACAAAAATATTCCTGTAATATGTCATTGTAAAACAAGAATGTCAATTTTTTGTAACATTTTTTCCACGAGTGCACACAGCACCCAGACTTCCTGCGAAGTCAAGTAATTTATTTCTTTGTTATTTTTTAATATTTATTATGCCACGTATAATGTATCTATGTATGTGTATCTTTATCTTAATTTCATTATCTTTTACCGAGAAATGAACATTTGTTATCCTTGTACAATACATTAGAAAGAGCACAGTTCAATTGTCATGTAGTTACCCTATGGACAAATTACTATCAATTTCAGTCGTACGAATATACTTACCTGATACTCTGTATGTTAACCACATTGCCTGATGTAGTGTGTAAAATCTATTGTAAAGAATTTTTGCAAATAATACTAACTTGTTTCATGAAAGCAATAATATCACGACTACGCGTGAGTCGCGATCATCCTGACGGAGTCATCGCTCCTCACGCGGGAAGCAATGTGATATTATTGGATTTCAGACATTTTGCATATTAGAAAAGGACAGCCATTGAGCTGTAGTTTGTAATGATACTAAGCATGACAACGCGAGAGTAAAGAAACGAAATCTGTTTATGATGTGCGCCTATACCAAGACGCGCGGCCAGCGTTTAAAAGGTACTTTTAAACACTATGACTCGCTGGGCGCTGATATTTAAAATCATTGCCGCAGCGCTTGATAGCAAGAAGCTGCCCATGTATGAGAAAAACATAAAAATGTAAGTTTTGTATTCATTGTAAAATGTGTTAATGTTTATGGTTTAACGCCTTTGTTCTTTGAGAATATATTGATGCTTCACTATACAGAAAATCTATGCTTATTCTTTTCTTTAAATTAACCACAAATAATATTTATGTTTAAATGAACTTTGTTACAGGTTCGCTCTTTATCGCGGTGTCTCGTTTGTATTTGGGAGACCATTAATGTGTTCAATTTCCGATCTGACAACTTTTTTTTTACAAAATTTCACTGTTTTGCATTCATTTCCAATTTTTTTTATTATTCAAATAGGTCCCTTAGGTAATTCCATTGAAGAGTCTGATTGCGTGAAAGCAATCCAGGTTAAGAGGTCATTTGAGAAACTATTTTCGCGCAATCAATCTGTACGTCTCCTGAACACAATCGAGAACCGACGCATCGGCGATCATTCATTAATTTTTCTCTCTTTCCAAGTCGTACCAAAAAACGGCCAAGGGGAACTGCCGTGAGTACGCAATCTAGTGTTAAAGGTTGCATTCTTTATCTTGTCGGTAAACATTGCCATAAATTATCATCATCAATGTTATATTTGGTTAAATGTGAAAAGCAAAAAAAAAAAAAAAAAAAAAAAAAAAAAAAAAAAAAAAAAAAAAATCCTTTTAACGCTAGAAATTACAGTTTACTTGATTACTAATAGAACCTTCACTCGATTCCCATGTGGTCTGCTACTGCTTCCTCTCAATAGAAATCTTTAGAGAAACAAAAACAGTTCGATACCTTTCCAATAGGCACAATCGGGCTCAAATAAATGTCCTTTCACAGGAGTAACATTATGGGTGTATTACTAATTTAGTAGTAGCATGTAGTGTTATAAAGCGTTTTGTACGGCCATTCATCTCTAGGTGGTGGGCAGTTGTCATCCTGTGGTTTACATCGCAATGTCAAGTAACTTCTGATACTAGTCTCGACTGGAAAACTTTCCCACGATCAGGGCCCATCGCACATAGCGCTCCGTATTTCAAAATTATTCCTTCTTCACGGAACCTAGCAATTTCCAGAACTCCAGCAGTCGGCACAGATTTAGTTATAATGTAGAGGGTGAGGTAGTCACGGCAGACTATTGCCCATAAACTCCCATTTATCGACTTTGGGATCCTATCTAGGAGGTTGATTCTAATTTGGTGGAGTGACGCTGCTGCAGACTAAAGTGGTGCCAGATGTCCAAGAGGTAATTTCAGCATGTGTTTCTGACTCTGTCATTCCTTGCAGTGGCTCACATAGTGTCTAACAGGCTGGCAGAGACTTGATAGATGATACCTACGTCTGATTCTGTCTAGAGTCTTCATGAATCCCAGGTGATCAGATGTTGGAGCATCATGGAATCAGTCCAAAAGATTTGGGGACTAAATTAACGAAGTTATGAATGAATTAATATAGTGGTTTTAATGCTTCAGGCGTTTACATTCTCTGCTCCTATTAGAATACAACACATAGAACGTTCATACAATCATGTGAAACTGTCAAAAAAAGTCTTTTTATAGGTAGTTGTTCAGCTGCCACATCACACTGGATTGAATATCAGTTACGCTGTCGAAGTGTTTACCCTTCATACGAATTTCTTTACTTTGTCATTTTGTGGTAGACTGGCACTGCGAACATCAAGCTCATCGTGCTTTATGATTTTCTGCAGAAAAGAAGTGTCCGTGTTTTGCATTTCAATCAACTCAGATGTACAAATGTTACAGTTTCTGTTCAGAAGTCAAACATACAGGATAGACTCTGCAAACACTTTTCTCTTCTTCAAAACATTCTTGAATGTCGAATGTCTTGAGTACTTGATTTATAGAGATGCTACTACATTACAGCAGTGACACACCATTGTTTCATTCTAGAGATGGGCAAACTCGTTCATCCTTGGGAACTAGTTCACTAGTTCACTAGTTCTTTTTTGGGAACCGTTCATTTTTACCCGTTCACCGTTCATTTGTGCTTGATATATGGCTCATATGAAAAACTGAAAGTTAGTAGCATAGGTGACTGAAGATGCAAGGCGCCAAGAGGAGGCACTTGCCTCCCGCCTGGAGTACACAGTTTTTATTCACAACAGAATTCTCAAGCACTTGTAATTTTAGTGATTTTGAAAAACCTCTCGTTTAGCCAACTGTAGCGTTATGTGGCTGATCGCAGTGAAATAATATAAGGTGGCGCACGAAAAACCGGCCCCGAGTACAGATTTCTCGCCAATTAAACACGATTTGTTGAGCACTGCGAGCAGAATAGATAAATTTGTAATAATTAGGCAGTGAAGAAATAACAAATAAGCTAATACAAACAACTACTTCGAAACAATAGATGGCGATTGGTGGGCGACAATGAGCATTCTAGTACTAGGGGCCGATTTTTCGTGCGCCACACTGCACCACTGAAATAATATTGTAGAAGTTATCACTCTTTATAACATGTGACAACAGACACTCGATTATGGAGCGCGGGCTTCATTCTGTTGTACAAGGTGCATTCAAGTTCTAAGGCCTCCGATTTTTTTTCTAATTAACTACTCACCCAAAATCGATGAAACTGGCGTTACTTCTCGACGTAATCGCCCTGCAGACGTACACATTTTTCACAGTGCTGACACCACGATTCCATGGCAGCGGCGAAGGCTTCTTTAGGAGTCTGTTTTGACCACTGGAAAATCGCTGAGGCAATAGCAGCACGGCTGGTGAATGTGCGGCCACGGAGAGTGACTTTCATTGTTGGAAAAAGCCAAAAGTCACTAGGAGCCAGGTCAGGTGAGTAGGGAGCATGAGGAATCACTTCAAAGTTGTTATCACGAAGAAACAATTGCGTAACGTTAGCTCTATGTGCGGGTGCATTGTCTTGGTGAAACAGCAGACGCACAGCCCTTCCCGGACGTTTTTGTTGCAGTGCAGGAAGGAATTTGTTCTTCAAAACATTTTCGTAGGATGCACCTGTTACCGTAGTGCCCTTTGTAACGCAATGGGTAAGGATTACGCCCTCGCTGTCCCATAACATGGACACCATCATTTTTTCAGCACTCTTCGGTGGCGGTGAATCTGTGTGCTTCCATTGAGCTGACTGGCGCTTTGTTTCTGGATTGAAAAATGGCATCCATGTCTCATCCATTGTCACAACCGACGAAAAGAAAGTCCCATTCATGCTGTCATTGTGTGTCAACATTGCTTGGCGACATGCCACATGGGCAGCCAAGTGGTCGTCCATCAGCATTCGTGGCACCCACCTGGATGACACTTTTCGCATTTCCAGGTCGTCATGCAGGATTGTGTGCACAGAACCCACATAAATGCCAACTCTGGAGATGATCTGTTCAACAGTCATTCGGCGATCCCCCAAAACAATTCTCTCCACTTTCTCGATCATGTAGTCAGACCAGCTTGTGCGAGCCCGAGGTTGTTTCGGTTTGTTGTCACACGATGTTCTGCCTTCATTAAACTGTCGCACCCACAAACGCGCTTTTGACACTTCCATAACTCCATCACCACATTTCTCCTTCAACTGTCTATGAATTTCAATTGGTTTCACTCCACGCAAATTCAGAAAACGAATGATTGCACGCTGTTCAAGTAAGAAAAACGTCGCCATTTTAAGTATTTAAAACAGTTCTCATTCTCGCCGATGGCGGTAAAATTCCATCTGCCGTACGGTGCTGCCATCTCTGGGATGTATTGACAATGAACGCGGCCTCATTTTAAAACAATGCGCTTGTTTCTATCTCTTTCCAGTCTGGAGAAAAAAAATCGGAGGCCTTAGAACTTGAATGCACCTCGTAAGTCGGTCTGCCTTCCATAACAATGAACATGCCCTTTCACCTTGGATCAAAAAAAGACGGAAAATGACCACTCGTGTGTGCCATGTGCCGACTTCCTTTGCATGTGTAATAACAAAAAAATCTTGACTTTTTACTAGTATTTCTTCTACTGCTTATCGAAATACTGAAGTAAGCTGATATGCCGTACTGCTACCTGAAAGAATGTATGTATTACATACCACGTAATTTTTATGTAATTTACGTAATTATAAAATACATTATAATTACCTGTCGTGGACGCTGAATAGAATATGAAAAGAACCAGAAGTTTAGAGTTCAATAAACGTTTGAAACAGATCTAAAATGGGCGTGAGCTGCAAACGAAAATAACAACTAGATACTGAAGTAACTATGAGCAGTCGGCAGTGGAACTGCGACGAGTGGCCAATATTACAAGTAAAGTCCGGCTGAACTAGACCGAGACCGAGACAGACGGAATCGGGACCGAGGCTGGAACGAGACCGGCCGACGTGCCGTTGCTGGAACGAGACCGTACGTTTCCCGTTCCCGGGAACTATAAGTAGAAAGCCGCGACCGAAGTGAACTATGAAATACCGTTGCTTAGAATTAGTTCCTCACTTCTTCTGTTCATCTTGGTGAACCGTTCCTTTGGACGCGTTAGTTCTCGAACGACCTATCTCTATTTCATTCCATCACTTAACACATTCCACTCACAACTGACTGATCAAATGCATACTTGCTATTTGCAGTTGTTAGTTGAAGCTGGCATTGTAGTTACTGCACTGATATTGCTCGTACGCCAGGAATAAAATCAGTTCCAGAACGTTTTGGACTAATAGTGCAGGTGAGCAGGGATGATGAGTAACCATTTCCCCCTCTGGATCATAGTTCATCTTAAATAACGTCTCTTTAATTAAATGAAATTCTCCTCTGGCTGATTTCTCCTTCTTTAAGGTGTCTGTGCTTTTCAGCAATGCTGGAACTTCCCTCGGTTCAGCAGTGCCCATCTCGCCAATCGACCTGACGGGTCCTTCCAGCTAGTCAGCCAACATACGAAATCGTGAGCCATCACAACAGTGAACAGTTTACCAGATAAATATTGACAGACCTTGTTGATTGCCCAAACAACTGAAAAACATTCTTTCCTGGTTGTAGAGTAGTACATCTCCAACTTGGAGATTACTTTGAAAGCATGAGCTATCACTTTTCCAGCATCTTCCTGCATTTGCACAAGAACTGCACGTATCACTTAACCACAAGCAGCGATATAAAGATCGGTCTTGAAATTTTTGTCGTACAGTGCTACGACTAGAGAAAATCTTAGTGCCTCCTTAAGGACAAGGGAAGATCTTTCTAGCAATTCGTTCCAGGAAAATTTTGCGGCTCCCTACAGTGGTTCCTGTAAGAGGGATGTCTTCATACTGAAGTCCTTCATGTATCACCAGTAATACGATAACATTCAGAGAAAGTTTCTTACATCATGTGTGTGCCGAGGAGTTGGAAAATCTGTGACTGTTCTCATGTTCTTTGGATCGGGGAAAACTCTATTGCTATTCGCAAGGAGCCCAAAGATTTTATTTCTAGGGTGATGAAGAAGCACTTTCTGAGATTCTTGTGGTGGCCTGCAATCTAAACACTCTTCGATACAGCTGTCAGACAGTTTATACGCTTTTCAAATATCTTCGAAAAAACGACGTCATCCAGGTATCAAAGAGACATCGTCCATTTAAGGCGTCGAAGTAGGCTATCCGTAATACTCTTGAAGGTGGTTTGGATGTTATGTAGTCCAAACGCCACAACTTTGCACTGATACAACCGTCAGGTGTTGCAAGGCAGCCTCGTCACTCCCGATTTACTGGTAGACTGTTTGCGTATCAAATGGCTCTGAGCACTATGGGACTTAACAGCTGAGGTCATCAGTCCCCTAGAACTTAGAACTACTTAAACCTAACTAACCTAAGGACATCACATATATCCATGCCTGAGGTAGGATTCGAACCTGCGACCGTAGCGGTCACGTGGTTCCAGACTCAAGCGCCTAGAACCGCTCGACCACACCGGCCGGCGTTTGCGTATCCATGGCTGAAAATACGTTGCCCTTTCAGTCAGTCTAGGTGTTACCTATGTTTAGCAACAGATGAACATATTTTTATTGTGATGTAGTTCAGTCGTCGGTAGTCGATGCAGTAATGCCATGTATTGTACTTCTTCGTCACAAGCACCAGAAGAGAAGAGCATGGACCCTCTGAAGTTTCAATGACGTCATTTTGCATATCTATATGAGTGCTGGCCAACTAATGGATGATACAATGTTTCACCATGGCTGCTTGGTCTGTCTTTTCCCCATTCTGAATTTCAGAGCATCCGAAAATGGGTGCAAAAACGCTCTCATCCACCGTGGTCAAGCCAGATCTACCGACAGTTCGATAGCAGCTTCCTGCACTGCTTTACCCATAGTGTTAACAAGGCATGATTCTTTATTGATGGCACTGAGATGACCACCCTGGGCTGGTTCAGCTGTTCCTACACACTTATCCGTAGATATGAGTAGTGGCTGCTCATGAAAATTAGTGATTCAAAATCTCCCTGACTAACTGCAATGCTCATGATTGTAGCTGACGGGTATTTCTGTGAGCCTGAGTAGCTTTTTGCAGTCAAGAAAGCTTCACAGTTTAACTGAGCACCTAAAATTCATCTCATTGACGGTGGCATGAAAATAACGTCCTCAGTGGCATATAGTTGCCCATAGCAATCTTTGTTATGTGTGCTTGTTGGAATAGCTTCATCAGTCTCTAATCTTCCACGGTCTATGATTGCTGGTAAGCCTGCAAGAAATACCATCTGAGAATAACATTTTGATTACATTCTGTCAGAACGACAAATTCTAAGAGCTGAGTTCTGTTATTGATAATTATTCTTGAAATACGTTTTCCTGTCAGCTGGATGTATTTCCCATTTGTGACGTTCGTCACAATCGTTTTCACATCTTGGAACATTGTCTTCTTTAGCTGATGACCACATGCATTCGACATTACAGGAAAAGAAGCCCTTGAGATGAATAGTGTCTGGACAGGTTGGCCATCGATGAACTACCTGGTAACTTGGTAACTGTCATCCATGGAAGATTTTCGTCTATGGTGTCTCCCCTCCATAGATGGTTGCTTTGCTTAGTTTTTCTGAATCTGGCGGCATGAAAGCAGTTGGAACCCCTGTACGGCGACAGGGAATGGCTACAACGTGTTGGGGATCGATGTCTTTTGCGGTATGACGATGGGCTTCGTCCCAAAGGGCCAGTCTAATCGTCTGCAGACGTCCGGCGTGAACAGGACTGTTGTCATGTGTGACATATTACAGCATCTTTCTCTGCAGTAGCGTACAACGTCTCCTGGACGTCCACAGTGCAAGCCTACTGGCATGTTGTTGTCCATCTTCTAAATGACTGTTCTTCTGTCGTTCATTATATTTGGCAGAGGAGTTGGTTGTACCTACATTTGTTGTATGCTAGGATGTTAAACGGCTACAGCATAGTCAAAGTTGGGCAAGGCCATTCTTCATAGCATGTTTGACAGGTGGGAGACGTTACTGCAAAAGATCAGTACAATGCTTCTCAGTATTCTCTGTTACATTGTAACACAGGGGTCGAGATTCTTAGTTGCTATTCCTTGTGTATTCGGTCTGACATTTCTGCAGTATCTGTTCTCTTATTAATTGCTGTACGAGAGAAACGAGGTCATGATGGTGTTATACAACTGCGATAGAGGCCCAATTTGGGAGTGTCCTTCATCCGATTCTTTTCTGTTGCACTCCTTCGATACGCTGACACCACTTGATGATTTCCTTCGTTGTTGCGACATTCTTTACCTGAGGAGATTGGTACATGTCTTCTGTGACTTCTTTCAACAAAAGTTTTTCTTTGTTTTTTCGTTTTGGCCTGGAATTTGTCCCAGCTGTCGTACTTCTGTTTGTTGTTCTCAAACCACTGTTGAGCGACGCCATACAAGTAAAAGTATACATTTGTCAAACACACCATCCCATCTCATCTATTATGTCTGGTGATTTAGTCGAGTCTTTTCAGCTGTTTCATAGAACCTTGACCAATGTCTCCAGAAAACACTGATCGATGCTGGCGTGCAGCTTACTTACTGCTGTTGTGGAATCTACTGGTCTCCTAAATATAGGGACATCAGGGACGATATTCTATTTGCACTCTGGTTCCAGTCCTAGTAGGCAACGGCCTTTATGTTGCCTACTTCGGCCCATGGTCATGTACATGGGGAGTTCTATATGTAATGCAACACTTTTTTTTAAAGTAGGTTGGTTTTATTCAGTATTCCAACACACCGCATTATTCCTGCGGCTTCCAAGTACCAGAACATCCCGACTTCCCTGCCTTAGGTTGGATAACCTGTTGGGGCTCCAGGTGGCATAAAGCAGTCGCACTGACTGGAGATTATGTTGAAAAATAGAGTTAATAGGCAAGAATGGATGACCGCGTGGTACCACTCTACTGATCGACATTGGAGACAATGTCGTGCTGCATCAATAACCTTCCCATCATCCACGTACTGATCCCTGTGAAGTGCATCCTTCAATTGTGCAATTCCACATAGATGCCATTTCGTCGTTCTTTACAGTCTTCTGTTAGGTTGGGGGAAACCCAGTGGGCACATAGGTTTGAGTAGCCCAACTTGTAGACGATTGTGTCAGCCCAACCAACAGAGACGTCCAGCTGAGCATTGAGGTATTTTTTGTCATCTGCCAGTCACCTCGAATGAAAGTCTTTGAATGTTCTAACACTGCCAGAGTCACCGCGACCTTGTTGTGATGATGACAAATGCCTCGCCCAACGACTCACTGTGCTTTTGTTCACTGTCAAGTCTCCATAGACAATGCGCAGATGTCTACGAATATCTGCGATGCTCTGGATTTCCACCAAGAGAAACTCAATGACAGCTCTCCGCTTGGAATGGAACTCCGTTATAGACGCCATTGTGAAGGTTACGTATAGCGCCACCACTTTATGAATCTACAGGGGCTGAAGCAGGAATATTCCACGACATTCCACAACAAATTCCGAATTTTCCAACCGAAATTAGCTGACAAAAAGAAACTTGTTGCATTACTTACTGAACGCCCGTCGTAGATGTTTTGAATGACTGAGCGTCTCCTCTAAGCATTGTCACATCGTCATCAGAATCAAATCCAAATACGAAAACTGGTTCGTCAGTGAAGTACAACATTTAGCACTGGAAGCAAGTTTATTATGGTCTATTATATAGATAAAAGAGAACTGCTTCCTGTATGGAGAGTGCTGCGATTTACACAAACCTCGCATTTTCCAGAAAATGCTAACGTTACAAACATAAGAAATTTCGAGAACATTCTAGAACTGATAAATAGTAAATAACAGATACATGCTGATGATGTGATGTGAACTGGCATCCCGTTGCAAGCTAGCCATCGGCGGTAACTGCTACCCCATATTATATGCAGCACAGCTCATGGGAATATATTTTTCAGTCAAGGGGACAACTGTTGATTGGTGACGAAGAAACTATGTTGACTTCAGTGATCGAAAACGTGGATGGTACAGAACAATTATCTTATAGAGGCATACAGATGAGATACGAACAAGGTTGCAAGTATGGTAACAGAGTAAACAAAACAGGAAGGTTTAAATACTGTAGACGACTGAAATGTCTAGAACTATGGTCTAACAAAGAGAATGTAGAAGAGGTATTGAAAGAGAAACGTGACAATAAAAGTGAAGAGGGGACAGGCTTCAACAATGACGCATGTGATTCAAATAATGGTCTAGGTAAAGTGAAAGCATTATTGATTTGTGATGACAATGAGTACTAATGGCTGAGGCACAGCTAGAGGAGGAGACAGTGCTACTAGAAGAATTGGAGGCTAGAAAAATTGTTAGTCACAGAGATTAGAATGACTGAAAGCAGTGCACAGAGGAGGTAGGCATTCAACGGACAGTGGGCTTTATGGATTGGAGCATAGTGTAGTTGTAGTAGTTGCCTTTGGGAGGAAATTAATTAAATTATCAGTTGTTCTGCATGTGTTCTCTTACTGCAAGCGTTTCGACTGCCAGAGTTTGAGAGATATAGAATGAAGGGACAGAGGGAGAGCTGCAGATAAGTAACTGACAGCAACATAAAACAATCATAATAAATAGTTCGTCTAAAACAAAATTAATGCGAAGTAGTCTTGTTACACAACTGAAACGAAATACACCCACATTTCTGGATTACTTGGTGCGCAGCTGTTTTGTTGTAGGGAAGGAAAAATGCATTAAAAAACATTAAAATACTATAAAAAACAACTGATAATTCAACCAGCCCCTAGAGAAGGCTATTTGGAGAACTGAGATGAACTACTAGCGGAAGTAAGAAGAACGAAAGTGGCTAGCCACGAGGAACTACGGATATGAACGCAAAAATACGGGCAGGGTGACAAATCTTACTACGCCAGGTTTGCAGAAATCATGGTACCAGCTGCACGTGGTCAAGCAAACGAATGAAATTTAAATTAATCTACAGACTTTTCTTGCTTTCTATTTCACCACTTATTTTTTGTATGGCATAGAAGACAGTCATGTATGTTCAAAGTTAGTGAGACAAATGATTTCACTGGTTTGCATTTTATTGTGTTCAGTTTTTTCTTTTATTTAGGAAGGATGCAGTAATGACGGACAGCTTTAGTCAAATAAAAAATTAATGTAATGAGTACTCGTAATACCACTTAGGTTTCATTAAAGTGATATCAGATTGCAAAACTATTACCATGCCGCGGTGTTATCCACACAAAGAAACACAGTTCCGAAACTATAAATAATCTAGGTTTCTACAAACTATGTTGGGATAGTCTTCCTGGGTACGACATATTAACTAATCAATGAATTCACACATATGTGTGAAACTGTTTTTCTCTTTTGCATACTTTGTTCCTATGGACACTTTTTCGAATCCCTGTAATTCTCCCATTGTGACGACTAAGTTTGAAATTTGGCTCAAAGGTGCCTGCAGCCTTACTCCATAATGGTGCAAAAGCGTGGCGCTCTCCAGCGTCACCCTCCACGTACGGAAAAAGGCCACAGCTCAGAAGTTTATCTGGCATGTAAAGTGGGTTAATGATGTCACATTGACACCAAACTTCACGAAAATTCTCCCAGCGCACCGCGAACATGTCACACGATGGAAACGTTGTCACAGATCCTCTTACCCACATTTCACCCCTTCTCTTTACACTTCTGTAATAGAGCTGAGAACCGCGACGACCAGCGTTAAAATCACGCGGTTGTCATATGAATAGCCGTGGAAAACATTTCAATCACACCGCCGCTCATAATCGTCAAGAAAAGGTCTCATGGGGTGTCATAAAGGGCGTCAATGAAACCACCTCTTTCCTTGGTACATTGATTCCCACATATTTCACGGTCGAAACCGACAGTTTGCAGTGCTTTGAGCAACAAAAAGATCTTATCAACAATTTTTCGTACCGTTGACATCTCCCTGACGCTTCAACCATTCTTTAAGGATATTAGAGCTTAGCAACTCCGATGAATGTGTTCTCTCCCCTATGGAGTGCAGTGCGACCGCAATGTTCGCTCTGATGTCCAGGACGGACGAAATTTGAACACGATCCGAAGCAGCAAAGGGTCATTTAGCTTTTTCAGTGCTCCTGTTTCACACCCTCCTGTGGCGTGATCTTGGAGGGCCGCAACATTAATACATGCATGGAAAAAACTGCAAAAGGTCTTCTAAGATGCTTCCCCCCTCCCCCAGTCCGGAAATACCTTCGTTGGCACCTGCCCACATTTACTGAGAATTTTAAAAACGTGCCTTTACAGAGAAAAGCTACGAAGCACTCCTAGGAGCCTGCAGACAGCCAAATGGCGTCAGAGGTGTGTCAATAGTTTCCCACCTTCAGGCGTCTGGGATTTGGAACCACTTTTCCATCTCCACTCAGCCATTGTCTCTTTCCACATGTGCTCAGGCGCTGGGAGGATGGCGTATCATGCAGCTAGGTGTGTTGATCCAATGGAGGGGTTTAGTCATTCAGGGAGACAAACCCATGAACAGAGTGTGCCACTGTTGGCAACTGCTCTCAGCTGGCTAGTCAAAACCATTGTGAATAGTGTTTCAGTGGACAGGCTACTGATTCTCTCCCTAGGAGGGAGCCATTCAGCACCCAACTGTTGCCATTTTGAGCAGTCTGCAGTATTCAGTTGTTTAAGTCCCTTCCACATGACTTTACCATAGTGCACTCTCTGCTTGCTTTGCTGACTATATACCAGCCATTGTGGCTCAGCTGTGAGCATACCTCTCTCATGCTCCAGGTTTGATTCTGATACATTTTATTGGTAACATCAAAACAAGTATAGAGAGAGAGTATGAGAGGTCTTCCGTATTGATTAACACTTCGTTTTATCCGATCATTCATGGTGCGCCATTTGACTCATCATTACAGTTACAAGTATGTAATGCTTTGGCCTAGCTTTATGTGGCAGCACAATCACTATAAGAGTAATCCCTGCATCGCACAGCCATATTTCCTACCTGCTATCGTTACATGACCAAAGATCTATTCAGAACATTGTAAAGATCTGTTCAGAACACAGAGGATTTTAACTGCTCCATTTGAATACATTTACCAGTCAGTTGTACACATCAAATATAACACTGGTAATTACTGCACAAACAGCTCTGTCCATGACCATGCAACAAGAGATAGACTCAACCTACATTTACCAAGAAAAAATAAACATAAAACTTAAAACAGCATTTTCTACCAAGGAGTAAAACTGTACAATAAATTACCAAAAGGGATTAAATAATTTGCCAAAACACACTTATTTAAAAAGGCAGCTAAAAAGTACCTGTTATGCAATACATTATACACATTGAAGGATTACTTAGCTAAAACAGAGTAGGGGTTTGATAAAAAATGTTATACAAATAAATAATAATAATAATGATTATAAAATATCCAACATTCCACATAACACCTTCACTTTATGTTTTCCTTCTTTTTTTCCTTTCTAGAAATACTTACCCCCAAGCTATGTATAGCACAATACTAACACCTCTTTATCTTTCTGAGCTCAACATCTTTCTCGTTATGGAGGGATGCTGACTCAGTTTCTCAGGACAGCAAATGGAAGGTTGCGGTACAGGAAATGGCCCAGAGATCACCAGTGTGTGTGAATATGTGTGTGTGTGTGTGTGTGTGTGTGTGTGTGTGTGAGTGTGTAGTGAGTGAAGTGTTATGAAACAATGTGTGCATAGTGTGTGCAGTGACTGATAGTGAGATATGAGTGAACAATGTGGCATTACATTATTTAATTAGTTACTTGTAAAAAATTATTATATACCAATAGTAAAACTAATGATTGTGTCTAGCTAGAAGTCTGTAAATGTATGTGTATACGAATGAGCTTATTTTAAATTCATCTAAATTTGTAAATATTTTGACATGTCCTATATCCTTGTAAAAAGAGATCTACAGATGAATAAAGCTGCTACTACTACTACTACTATTACTACTACTACTACTACCACTACATGCTGTGTAATCAACAAGGGCAGTGCTGGACAACGTGGTTTCTATGGAAGGAGGGTGCAAATACTGTGGATATTCACAGGGTGTGGAGAGTGTGTAACGCCATGAAAAGTGCCCTTGTGTATGAGTCAGAAACCCGTTGCTGCCATCACTGAAATAAGGTTCCAGGTGCTACCATAATCATGATATTCTCTTTACTTTGCCCCTATAAAGTTTGTAGGGCCTCCTTGAACAATATTTCTGGAGTCTGTCACGTTCACCTCAGGACAGGTGCTGCAATTCCTTTAAATTCGTCTTTTGTCTTATAGTGTATCTGGAATGATATGCCTCATTTCATCACTTTCATGATACCATTCACTATGATCAGTGTAGATTTCACCAAATGCCCTAATGATACATGAAGTAAATAATGTACTTTCACTTAAGTTTTTCATTTGCTGCATTTAGTGCTGTCATGGGCGTTATATGGACAGTTTGTTGTTCTGTAACTACTTTCTTACGATTATTATGTGCGAATCTACTCTTTCCTCAGATTTTTACACGATAATTAATTTGTTTATTCCTTCTTCTATTTCTAACAACAGGTGCTGTTGTGAACCAATGATATCATACCCAAGAGATTTTTTTAGCTTAACGTATTTATTTTCTCACATAGACAACATTATAATATTTTCAGAGAAGGTTTTTCTTCATATTTAGTTGATTCACATATTACATATGCTAAAACAATTTCACATCTTAGCCTCATATGTGCTAACGTCTTCTTTTTTTGTTACATTTAAACTGAAAGAAGATTTTAATTATCATATTGAAATATTGAGCATTTCTTCTTTTTAGGATGCCACCTTATACAAAATGTTGGTTGCCCATCTGGCTCTGATTTGACAGTGCAGCATGAGAAGTTTCTTTCAGTGTACAACTGTACCATCTTCAAATGTTTTTCAGCTTTGACTTTCTCCATCTTCCATTGTATCTTAGGCATATATCTTTCCTTTAACAATAAGCTGTAATATCACTTTCCCCTTATAGCATGACCAACTATGGGGTCTTCTTTTGTTTTATAATATGTAGTAGCTTTTTTGCTTTTCATTTGATATTTTCAATGTCCAAAGTATATGCAAGAGATAGCAAGAGCAGTGCATTTCAATGTTTCATATTATTCCTCAGTATTTGGGTCCAAGGTCCAACTTCATTCCCATAAATGAAAACAAAGAATGTATCTTGTCAAGTCATTGTGGTTGTCAGTTACAAACTGAGGTCTGATCTCATGCAGACTTTTCATATATTTATGAATTGTTTTCTGATTTGTCAGTTCCGGATTTTATCTTTAGTTTTCCATCACACTTTTGGTCCAAAATGATGCCAAAATATTTTAAGGACGGCGCTTATTCCACTGTATCCCTTTTATTATGAGATTTGCTTGGATTTCCCTCTTCCAAAATACCATGGTTGTGGTCTTGGAAGGGTTGCTAGACAGGCTACACTCTTCACTGTGCTGAACTAGGTGGTCCAACATGCAGTGAAAGGCTGGTAGCTTGTAAGCAATGCTGACACTGTAGTTTTCATACTTGATGTTATTAATAAATTTCTCATTTGTAGTGATTCCTCCACAATCTTCTTTCAGTACTTCCTTCAGAAATTATCTGAGAATAAATGTTGAACAAATACAGAGCTAAGACAATCTTCACTAACACCTGTCATGAATGAGGTTATTTCTCTAGTTCTTTCATCAGTTTTGATATCTGCTATGTCATTCCAGTAAATGCTAGTGATTACATATAGATCACTTGTTTGATAATGCCAACACTGTTTCAGAAATCAAACTGTCTCTGATCTATGAGAGATTTGCATTTCTTATGTTTGAAGGTATGAATGATTTGCAAAAAAAGATTGAGTATGCGAGACGTCAAACTAATCGTATGGTAATCATCACCCCGAAATGAGTTAAAGTTCCTTGGCACTAGCTTGGACATTGATTTCAACCAATCATGTGGTATCACTCATGAGGTACATGTTTGATGGAATAATAATGTTAAAATGTTGAGGTTGGTAGATTCCAGTTCTATCATAACTTTAAGAACATTAACAGAAATTCTGTTTGGACCTGTGACTTCACTATTCTCTTGAATCATAGTAATATGTTACTGATGCAGTTCTTTCTCATATTATTGGGTGGGAGACCGACAAGGAAACATGGCGCATACTTGAATATTGGTGGCCAGGAATTAGTTGTCTGAACAGGCCTAAGTTACTGCAAGGGGTGCAGCGGCATCTTCATGTCCCAGAAGTCATCAGCTGGTGTCTTTACTGTGGGTGGAGATGAAGAGCAAAAAAGTGGTTCAGATGGCTCTGAGCACTATAGAACTTAACTTCTAAGGTCATCAGTCACCTAGAACATAGAACTACTTAAACCTAACTAACCTAAGGACATCACACACATCCATTCCTGAGGAGGATTCGAACCTGTAGCGCCTAGAACCACTCGGTCACATTGGTTGATGAAGAGCAGACTAATGTTTCTGTGTTACTAGTTACCAGAAGCTTTTTGTGTGTAAATAAAAGAACACTGTATAATAGGGATCAACCAAATGAAGAAGTGTAGCTTTTAAGGCACTAGCCTCACACCAGAGGGGACATGATTTGCTCTGCACAGCCACCCTAGTTTGTGTTGTGTGTAATTTTCCTACATTGCTTCGGTCAAATTATGGACAGTTTCTTCATCAAGGTCATTACCTGTACTATCGTTATAGAACATACTTAAATCTATGTATATCTATATTTCGTGATATTGATTTGTATTTTTTACTTGACAACTCCTGTGACATTGTGAGAAGACCCTTGGACGAAATAAATAAATAGATAAATAAATTTTCATGATGTGACATTGTTTTTTGTTACTTCAGAGCCAGTTTTACTTATTTCTCATCTGATGAAACAGGAACATCTCTGTTATCTTTGAAAAGACTTTTCATCTTCTGAGCTTGTGTTCTATGCCAAACAGGGTGCCATTGTCATTTCTCAGAGTCTGACTGTACAGTATCTCCTTAGGACCTCCATGCTCTTTTACTTTTTTATGCATTTCTCGAGTTTCTCTGCGTTTTACTACAAATGTTTAAGTTTTGCTTATTTCATTCTTAGGTTCCAGATTTCATCCCTCATCCAATACTGCCTTTTTTTGTTGTTGCTATGTACAGTCGAAATTTCCTGGATTTCAATCATATCATCTTTGACGATTATCAAGGTTGACTCTAATTCTGCTGGTTCAATTGTTCCTGCTATTTTCATCTTTTCTGCAAGAGAATTTCCCATTTATGTTTTCTATTATTTTTTCTCTTTGTGGCTATTATAAAGAGGAGCATTTTAAAACACATTATCACAATTAATATTGGCGTCATAGTATAATTCATGGATGTCATGTATTTCTCCGGGGATTGTCTATCCAAAATTAAATCAGTCTGACTACTTATAAGGTTTGTTTGGTTGTCAGTAGGTGGTGCCCATGTATACTGCTACTTACAAGGGAGTTTGAAGAAGTTTTGGAAATGAATAGGCCATGTTGTTTAGAAAACTGTAGCAGCCTGTCTTCTCTCAAGTTCCTTCCACTTAGACCAATACAGCTTGCAGTATTCGTTCCAGCACAAGACCCTTTTTCTAAGTTAAAATTACCCAAAACTTGGGGTATCTCTCCCTTCTTGGCAAATTCTGTTGCTTCTTTTAAGGTGTCACAATGCAGTTCTATTCTTTATCATTTTTATTGGCATTTTATGAACAGATATGAATAACAAGCAATAACAATTCCAGCAGTATTACTCATCCACTAAGTCAGATAATATCAAGAGATAATTTTGTCATCATTGATGTTATGAGAATGGCTATCATCTTTAGCATTACTGATGTAACTACCTAGGTTACCTGGTACACTTGCTATCAGTTGGAAGCACAGATGCAAGTGGGATAGGCCATGGAGATAATGCTCCCTCCCAACCCTCCTTTTCAAACATTTTAATAAAAGTGCTTATATTTTTACATAACCGCTAACTTTTGAAGACTAAAATAGCATGTAAACCAAGAGTCCTAAAAATAACAAGGAATTGTAGAAAATTACAATGTCTGCTTTTTATACAATAATTTTCAGTTGCTTTGCTGAAGGTTTTTGCAGTGGGTGAGTTTGTGGCGTGACTGCCTGCAGTTAAATTCCAGCCTGGAAAAGGTGTAGGCCAGGGGCGTCCAACTCCTGACCTGCAGGCTGCATGTGGCCCAAAACAAGTATTAGTGTAGCCAAAGTTAGGAAAATAAAAATAAAAAAAGAAACATTCCTTAAAATTCTCTTTCTGTAAACTTATGATGAATTGAATATTTTCAATTTGAAACTTCCACAACGTGCTGCTATTCTCTCATTGGTCCAACTTGTTCTTAACATTGCCATCTGTGCTACACTTGAATCCCTGGAGCCTCATTCTTATCACTGGCCAATCTGTCAGATGTGCCAGTCTGTTATCTTATGGCTACTTCAGTTACAACTGCAGAACTAAGGATCTAGAGATGAATAAGGAAGTTAAATGATGGAAATACAAAGAAATTCTGGCAATGGTCATAAAGAACCTTTTTCACCTTGGTTCTGATAACTAAAAGTTGGTAGAAGTTAGAAATTTTCATGTGAATTACAATTACTGCCAGTGTTAGGTATTTAACAGTACCGTAATTCTGTAAGTACCGTAAATCAAATGTACCTTATGCAACTCAGTTTCTTCTTAAAGATCATAGTAAAAGACCTTAAATTAAATACCACATTAATACTACAATTTTAATTACTTATATACAAAATTATTAATGAAATCGCAAATATGAAATGTCAAATTAAATTAATCTCGATTTTTTAGAGTAAATAATCATAAATTAATAAATTCTGAGGTTCTTAAATGTATTAAATATATACCTCCAACCATCCTTTTTCCTTTTCTTGGCAGTTATTGTTAGTAGTAAGTATATTGTATATGGCCCAAAAACATTTTTTTTCTTCCATTGTGGCCCAGGGACAAACCTAGTGCATACCTAGTGCATACCCTATTGTTTTGCTTGCAACAACAAATCTGACACAGCTTGTAAGAAACAGGTGGAACCAGTAATCCATAGAAAACTGAGTTAGTCAATGCAAATGAAAAATAAGCTTCTAATAACAAATAAAAAACTCAAGGAAACTTTTTTAATGAAACAGTGACTTTCCTGGATGGAGGTGGAAACAAACTGAAACAAATTGCATTCCTCCTTCCCTCCCTCCTCCCATTTACTCTCTTACATAGCCATAGTTTGTAGACTTTTGTTCTGAGTTGTGCTAAATTATGTGGAAAGTGCAAATATTGATTCTATATCATGGAAATTATAGCCTCAGAACTGTAAGAGTTTTTTGTTATTATACTTGTTAAATCAATTGCAACATACATGTAATTGTCACATGATCATT
Source organism: Schistocerca cancellata (assembly GCF_023864275.1). Lineage (NCBI taxonomy): Eukaryota > Metazoa > Arthropoda > Insecta > Orthoptera > Acrididae > Schistocerca > Schistocerca cancellata. The sequence goes on from NC_064626.1 coordinate 881,939,442, forward strand.
CACCTCAACTGAAGGAAGTCTAGTCATTTGTGAAGCCTGTTAGTGGCATCAAATTTAGAGCCTAGACACTTGTGGGTAAGACAGGAACTGAAATTGATGCTAGGGAATCAAAAGAAGAAATGCATAACTTCATTTTCAAGGCTTCTCAGTAAAAAAGTTTTGACTGTGTCATCGTGTGATAAAATGGAAAATAAACCTATTTTCACCACGCTCATTGGTGTTATAGTTTTCTATGTATTGCTTTTAAATCTTCTCAACTTTTATTTTATTATTGTGCTTTGTTTTCACAGCAGACTGGAAATTTCCATGACGACTTGTATATTTTCACAAGCTTAGGCAGATATCTGAAAGTAAGAAATTATTTGGGTTTTACATAACAGATCAGAGCTGACATCAACACTGTAAATGAATACGAACATAAGTTAAATGCAGTTGTTTATGACATTATTAGTTACATAAGAAGCAAAACATAATGGATCAGGTAAATAAGTTCTGTTTATTTCTTTATACAAATTTTTGATATGTTTGTATGTTTGAATTTCCACTAGCAAATAAATACTTAGAAATGTTGTTTAACTTCTCAGTAGTTTGTCACACAAAATTGATGAAAAACTTACATTATGAAGTTTGCTTTAGCTATTAATATGCTATATAGCTGCTAGTTCCTCAATTCCGATATTATACTCTGACTTATTGTACCATGGAAGGAACTGATAAGTCGAATAGATATATAATGAACATATCATCAAAGTTTACTAATGTGAATGAAATTGATGTAAATCTAGTTTTGTAAAGATGTAAGTACACTAATCATGGGCTACACCTGAACCAAATAGGAGAGTTCATCCTGTGCAAAAACATTGCAACAACAATAGCAAACCCATGGAAACATGGTGAAAAAATAAAAACATGTATAACTTGCTGAAGAAGCTGCTACATACCAAGCTCTCAGGGAAACAAATATGAGTGCAATGGATACATGTACATCCATCTCAGACTAACACTGTTAAACCTAGCGAAAACAGCTTCTTTCTTGGATGCATGGTAAAGCCTTCTTCAAAATCTCACAATAGAGAAATAATTTCATCAAAAATATCATCTACAAAAACATTAATCTATACAATGTGACATCCAAAGAATCTCAAGAGCAAAGTATTTCTGCTGCTGCATGTGCAAGTGAAAAACGTGCACCATGAGTTTCAATGAAACCAAAATGAGTGCCAAAGAAAAGCAGTGACTTTTTATGATTGGCGCCCTCACGACCAAACCAACAACATCAAGCGGTCCCCGGCACGAATCCCCTTGGCGCATTTGTGTCGAGGTCCAGTGAACCAGCCCGTCTGTGAATGGTTTCTAGGCGGTTTTCCATCTGCCTCGAGGAATGCAGGCTGGTTCCCCTTATCCAACTCAGTTACGCTATGTCGGCGATTGCTGCGCAAACAAGTTCTCCACATACGCTTACACCATCATTAATCTACCATGCGAACATAGGGGTTACACTCGTCTGGTGTGAGATGTTCCCTGGGGGTCCACTGGGGGCCTAACTGCACAGTAACCCTGGGTTCAGTGTGGGGCAGCGGAGAGATGAAGTGGGCTAAGGTAGTCATTGTGGGGTTGTGGACCACTGCGGCTGTGGCAGGGATGGAGCCTCTCTGTTACTTCTAGGTCCTGGTTAACGTACAATACAATACAAGAACATCAAGTAGCCAGACCTCCAGATTCAACATAGGTCACAATATAGACAATGCAGCTCTAAGTGAAACAGTGAAATATGGTGCTAATACAAAGAAGCCAACATAAGGGCAATGAAGGTAGCTGTAACAATCATATTATTTCTCAGTAAAATATCAGTGGTATGAAAAATAAATTAGATTTTTATCTGTAAATCTATGTGGTAGATATCTTCTTCATCTAACTGAGCATCACATGATGGTTGGAACTGAGTGACTGCAGCTTGATGGGTATGATTTAGCCACCTATTACTGCAGAACTAATAGAGAGGAAGGTGGTACTATCGTGTATACTAATAACACAATTAGTTATAAACATTTATATTTTAAAAATTTATTATAGGGATCAACATTTTGAGGTCTTGGGATTGAAATTAGTGGAAAGAATATGTCTGTTATAGCGCTTACAATTTACAGAGCTTTGGCAGGGAAATTTTTCTGAATAATTTATATCTTTTTGGCTAAACTTTTTTCAAAAGCAGAATTTTTTGGCTACAGGAAACTTTTATGTTAATTGCATAACTGACAACTATAAGACTGGCCTATAACATTTAATGAATTCTTACAGCACTAGAGTTATAGAAAATCGCAGAAGTTGTGTAGGCATTATTTTCATAGACAAGAATGGAATCAACTGTGTAAGTATAACCCAGGCATTAAATACCGGGAACTGATGACCTCAGAAGTTAAGTCCCATAGTGCTCAGAGCCATTAAATGCCCTGATCATGATTCCCAACTGCTTAAGGTCAACAACAATTGGTGTAACAAGGGTTCCCTAATCCATCAGCCCTTTAGAAGCTCTTTCTGATTTAATTACCATTTGTGACAGATTTCTTGCAGTCCAGTATATAGGATAATTAATGTAAATGATAAATATAATATTTTCCGAAATGACTTGTCGATACAAAACTGGCAAGAGGAACAATGGGGTTTCTTCCAGTAAACCATAGAGTATGGAAAGAATTAAAATTCCTTTCAGGTCTAATAGAGAATTACATCGCTCATTAAAAGTGCAAATGAAACCCTTGAAAAATCTTATTAGAAAGTGTGCTGTAAAGTTTTAAAAAGGATAATAAAGAAACCCAGAAGCTTATGTATTTGATCTGAAACTGATAATTCTAAGATCAAAATAAAATCAATTTGGAACATCACAAATAAAGAGTATGGCAAGAGGAGTAGGAATGATAATGCCATAGAGATAAGCTGTGATGATAAGGTGGTAGTACAACTTCTGTAACAACGTCTACCACATTTAACAGTCACTTTGCAACTGCAGTGGAACATATAGGTTGTAAGGGCTTGTTAAACACAGCCATGAATTTATTACAATGAGCTGCCCACAACATGCATGATCCAGTCTCTATAGTTCCAGTCACTGTTGAGAAGTTAAGAATATAATCAAGGCCATGAAAACCGAAAATACCACACATATTGACATTTCAATAAATTATAAAGCACTGTAGTATTATATAAGTCATGTGTCACATTTTCAACGAATCTTTGCAGCGACATGGTGTCCCATAGAGATTAACATTTGCTGTTGTGAAAGCGCTTTTTAAGAAAGGAGACAGCATAATTTATCCAACTACTGGCCAGTACCTCAGCTATGTTGTTTGTCGAAAATGTCAGAGAAACTGATGTATAAAAGAACTGTAGACCACCTCACAATTCAAAGTTTCCTCAACCAAAACCATACTGATTAAAAAAGATAAAAAATAAGATCGACAGAGGAGGAATTTCACAAATGAAGTTCTTCAGTCCTTGAGTCGGTAAATAACAAAATGCCACCTACTAGAATTTTCTATGACATGTCAAAGGTCTTTGACTGTAGATCACTACAGTCCCTTAAGAAAACCCGTCTTTTTATCTGAATTGGAGCACTAATGGGAGGATTGAATCATATCTACACAATGGAAAGCAAGTAGCACTAGTGGGTGAATTGAATCATATATATATACATGCAGCTTTACTGTATGGTTCAACTTGACAAGAAGAAGGGACCGGTTGGTAGGACATGTTCTGAGGCGTAAAGGGATCACACATTTAGCATTGGAGGGCACTGTGGAGGATAAAAATCGTAGAGGGAGACCAAGAGATGAATACACTAAGCAGATTCAGAAGGATGTAGCTTGCAGTAAGTACTGGGAGATGAAGAAGCTTGCACAGGATAGGGTAGCATGGAGAGCTGCATCAAACCAGTCTCAGTATTGAAGACCACAACAACAACAACATATACACGATGGAAAGCAGAAGGTAATGCTTAATGGCATTGACAGCTGACTGGAGCACATAAAAGTGAAAATGCCACAAGGGTCCGTTTTGGGGCCTTTACTGTTCCTTATATTCATCAATGATCTCCCAGTTTGTATGAACACTGAGAGCAAATTTACGCTTCTTGCTGACGACATATCGAAATGCAAACATCTAATAAACTAAAAAATAAATCTAATACTCTACTTGTAGACATATTAGTCTGGTTTAACTATAATGGATTAACATTAAGTATTGAAAAAACTCAAATGTTCAATTTCTTGCATTTCAACAAGCAAATGCAGTAATCCACTTCAACTGTGACAACCAAAATATATTACTTGCGAATCTTCTAAGAACCTGAGCATTCTAACTGATGGCAAGTTAAATTGGTCTGAGCATATTCTAGACCTAGACCTGCTGGTGATATGAATTCTGTTAAAGCTGCTTATTTTGGCTACTTTTCATCCTGTCATGTCGTATGGCATAGTTTTTGGAGGTACTCAAACTTTAATAAAAAAAAATTTTTACAGCACAATAGAGACCAGTTAGAATCATGACTGGCATTCATCTGAGATATTCTTGCAGAAGCCTATTCTGTAAGCCTCAATTATTAATCAGCACACACGTATTTTCTTCAATGATTTTTGCCTTGAATAACTATTCTCTTTTCACTCTTCCAGTGCATACCATGATCACAACAAAAGGTCAAAAATGATTTTTATATGGATCTGAAACCTTTAAGTCTTGTACAGAGAGGTGTTCACTATTCTGCGACAAACATTTTCAATTCTCTTCCCTCAGATATCAAGAGCCCAAACTAATGATCAGTTTACATTCAAATCTAAATATAGAAAATACTTTCTGGATAAATCATTACACTCTCCTGATAAGTACACGCAGATTAATTGATAATTGTTTTTCTAAGTTTGTTTTGTCTATCATATTTATGTTTTGAGACTTTATTGTTATAATGTGTCAATCATTCTTCGACTTCCATGTTTAAATTCGTCCATGTGTAAATATTACTTTTTCAGTACCGTAAGCTATTCCCAGTAATTTATATTGTGTTTACTTGAACTGTATGTTATTGATTTTATACCAACTTTTAAGTTTACTCAGAAATTTGCTACATTTTTCTTATTGTACATTTCTTTATTGTATCACTTTACTGATGTATACCTGACTCATTCCACATTCTTGCAATTCATCACAGTATGGAGCCACGAAATTTGTAATAAGTAAATAAAACAAATAAGCTCACTTTCGTCATTCACTACTGGGGTAAGCGAATTGACATGACGTGACATGGCATGATGACCAGTGTGAATTGGCCTTAATGAAATATCTCGAATACAAAAAGTCCTCCAAGCCATCAGTCATGTGAAACCAAACTCGTGGTTTTCTCACATGACATCCTGAAAGCCTTGGATCAAGTCAGAGTTCCTTGACTTCCAAAAGTATTTACGTCAAAATTACACATAGTACTGTCATGTTGGGTATCAAGAGAGATTTGTGACTGGACTGAGAATTTCTTGATAAGACCTCTTAGAAAATTTCTAGAACCAACTTCAAGTGATGAATCTAGGGGAAAACCACATCCCCCTACATATCTCTCCCATGGTGATTGTGAAGACAAGGTAAGACTAATTACAGCACATAAGGAGAATTTTAAGCAATTATTCTTCTCACGCTCCATATGGGAATGGAAGGATGAAACCCCATAATAACTGGTACAGTTATGGACTTCAGAGTGGTTTGCAGATCAAAAACAAGATGAAACCCCACACCAAAGCCGATGTCAAAACTTTTTTCCCGAAAAACCTTGACTTTAACGTCCCATTGCGTTCCGTAGACGGCGTGTGCGAATATCGCCATTAAAAGCCACTTAACAATAGATGACAACGGAACAGAACAGAACGAAACGGAAAGTCAGGCGGCATCGTCAACATATAGTGGTATGTTCGCACTAGGTGGGACAGCAACTGGACGTCAATTCAATTAGCCCAGTACCGAAAAGTGAAAGTAAGGTTATCAGACACCACAGTTGAGATAAAAAAAGTCAGAATACAGTATCACAAGTAAGAAACTAGCAACAATAAATTTTATTAAGGGCCGTAAAGAACTTCATAACGGATTTCCTTGATCAACTTTTTGTAACTATTGAGAACAGAACGAACAGTTCAAAACATCGATGTTTGTATACTAACGAATGTACATAAACACAATCAAGTCGAATAACACTTGTGAGAGAATGCAAACAGGCCGTTTATCTCACCCATGGTGGTTTTTCTCTAAATAGTAAATAACGTCAGAAGCAACAGTATTTTTCTGCTCCAGTAGAGGTGACTTTTCGCTATCAAAATGCTTCATTAATTTATGTTCTTATTTTTATACAATTTAATTGTCAGCTCTTTTCACTAATTGTATAAACCTACAGTCTTCCGTTTTCTTATATCCGGCCTCTCACGTGTAAGAGCTCGCAATGTAAAAAAGTCCAGGTCGTCATAGAACAAGTGCAATGTGTTTCGGAAACAAAACAAAGTAATAATAAAAAATAAATACATAAAGACTAAGATGACGGAAAAGTACCAAATCCAGTACTGTAAAACGAATAAGCGAAAAGAAAATACGTCAACTTAAGATGTTAGCGGCGACGATGCAATTTCCCTTAGCAACGTCAACGTCAAATTTTTCATACTGAGAAACTTTGACGTTGACGTGCCGTCCCTTCGTGCCTCGTTTCGTTCCTTTGACAGGCTGTGTGAATGTGGCCCTTTGAGATGTATTGTGGAACGTTTTGACTTTCTGTTCCACTCCGTTCTGTTCCGTCGAGTGTGAATCAACTCTTAATGGTGAAGTTGTAGAGTTTATCTTTGCTAAATGAAAGACTACTGTCTGTCATCTATAGTCTTTGGAGGCGGCAACTTTTCCCGCGTAAATTGGTCATTGTTTGTGATATTGCTGTGTGTGGTGTAGTTTATTTTGACCAAGTAGTGGGAATTACTGTTTTTGTTTTACCATGGTAAGACTCCACATCCTGAAAGATGCAGTTGTTTATTACATTTTATCCGTTACATACGTGCTGTGATGAAAATTAATTTTTAAGCGCGACGACAAAAGTGAACACTCGTGGAAATCGCAGGAGTTTCACATTGGATTTATTGCGTATCAATAGTGATATTACTGCCGACGTATTACTTGTTAGTAGATTTTTAACATGTGATTCGTCAGGAACACCATTCGTTAGTATTAAATTCATTGATCGTTATGTGTCAGTTGTATAGTTCTTAAAACGACTTGTGATATAGAATTTTTTTTGTAGTAATAGAGGTTTAGGACAGTAACTTGTAAGTGCCATTTGATGGGAAACCGGATTAGTGGTAGAGTTACGCATTTGCTTCGCGATGTTACATGAAATTACATTTTCAGTTTGTTAGGTAGTTGCCAGCCAAATATGTTATTGAGGACAAGTGAGGAGCAAACATTGGTGATGAATTGCATTGGAAGGGCATTTGTTCCACTGTACCCTATATATGAGATTTTCCAGCCCACTCTGGCAGCTCACGTGTTCTTTGAGTTGTAAACTTAAGCGCATTACATGCGAATTCGTAGTGAAGTGGAAATTTCTGTATGTAATTGCGGCAGAGAAGCTGCAAGAATCATTTATTGTGGACTGTGTTAACTATTACCTTTATCTAATATGTAAAGGCATCTAAAGTTGTAGTTAGTCAGTAGCTGAGTCACTTACTGTGTATATAAATATGGGTTGTTCATAAGTTATTATGTTTCTTTCCCCAGAGTAATCCACCGTCTGTTGTTCCACCATCACCTGGTGGGTCAGAAGATGGCTCAGACTTTGAAGGCCCATTTCGGATGCGCCCTTCTCGAGACGACGATATCCAGTCTCCTTTCACCCCGCATGATGCAAGTCGAGGGTAAGATCCAAATTATGCCATGTAAAATAAGTTATTTGATGCCAAAAGTTGCTAACCACACTCACTTGTCAGAATCCAGTGTAGCCCTCTGTGTATTAACTAATTTCTGTCATGTCACTCAACTTTGCCGTGAGCGTTTTTTTTTATTTTTAATTATTTATTTTTTTTTTTTAAATTGCTGACTGGTTAACTAGGTAGCTAGAGGAAGATAAAAGTGAACCACTGTTGTTGGAGACTTCATTGAGGAAACAGCAAATATTATCTTGAGCAAAGAACCACGTAGATTCAGTATTGTTGCGTCACTGTTTTTAGCACACCCCAAGTAATTAGTGTGCATGCCACTGAAAGTCTTCATATTCCACAAGTGTTTATCGAATGTCATTAACTGATACTTTGTGGCGGATTGTGGGATATGGTTCAGATGTAGTCAGAATTTTGCCCTCCTGCACTGTCGCTCATCAGTGGAGGGAGATGAGTGTTTTGTCCTACTTGCATTGATAGTATGAACTCTCTTACTTGATAGCAAAATTTGTTTTAGTTGTACACAGATCAGGGCAATATGGAAATGTCCAATTTCAACCGTCTCATTTGTCATGTGACGTCATCAAGATGTCGGACATACCTATTTCCACCATATAGAATACTGTGACCTTAACATCCTTAAAAGCACCTGCAAATGAAGCTGTATATGACACTAAATATTTCAGTCCAGCAATAAAATGAAACTTTATGGGAAAACCGCATGAAGCAGTAGTGGGTATGGTGGGGGCACGCTAAATACACAACAGTAAGATGACTACCGTATGGTATACACAAAACCGAAAAATAACTCACATGAAATCCTTGAGAATAAAATGAAATATAAAACACACACAATTGGAATTGGTTGATTTGATCTAGATAGGTCAACCAAAGACAGCGATATCAAAATTGTGTATTTTAATTGCCATGTTTTGGAGCTACAGCTCCATTTTTAAGGTCTGTCTGGCTATATTTGGTGTTACATCAGATTTTCACCTGATGATAATAGAACAACTCATTTGTTAGATTTTATGAGATAAACTACAAATCAGGTGGGATTGATGAGAGAATGCTAGATGGGACTTACTGTTATCCCCACCTACATAATTGTAAATCCAATACTCCATCATGTCACTGTAGCATGCATTGTATGTGCAGCGGTATGTCATTTAATACTTTCATAACATGTTAAATAGTTTCATAATGTGAATGCAAATGTTGTTGAAGTCACTCATCAATGCAAAAGATGAAAATTATGTGGTCAAATGCAAGTTTTGGTAATATGTTACTGGATTTTCTCACTTTTCTGTACCATTTCCTCATTAATCCCACTTGAGGTGAAGTTCATCTGATTAAATCTAACACTTCTGTTTTTTTGTTACTATTAGGAAAAAGACTGAAGCAGGTGTAACACCCTGTATAGCCATAAAGTCCCCGAAAATGGAGTTGTAGCTCCAAATTGTGTTGTCAGCAATTGAAAAATTAAAATTTTTGATTGATGGTGAAATATTATTAATTAGGCCTAATGTTCTTGTGAACACATTATGCAAACAAAATCTTAAGAATACATCATACTTTCACCTACTTCAAAATGGTACAGTGCTGGAGATCTCTAACGACAGATAATTTCAGTTAAATGTGATGCATGATGCTGCTCTCACACTTCTAAATGTCATCAATTGCCTGTTTGGTGTAGCCTAATTGAGAGAAGCAGAGAACTAGTCTTATACACTGCAGTGCTAGAGGAACTGGTATAGGCATGCATATTCAAATACAGAGGTATGCAACAGGCAGAATACAGTGCTGCTTTGGCAACACCTATATAAGACAACAAGTGTATGATGCAGTTGTTAGATTGGTTACTGCTGCTCCAACGGCAGGTTATCAAGATTTAAGTGAGTTTCAATGTGGTGTTATATTCAGTGCATGAGTGATGGGACACAGCATCTCAGAGGTAACGATGAAGTGGATTTTCCCCACACGACCATTTCACAAGTGTGCTGCGAATATCAGGAATCCAGTAAAACATCAAATGTTCGACGTCGCTGTGGCCAGAAAAAGATCCTGCAAGGATGGGACCAACGACGACTAAAGAGAATCATTCTGCGTAACAGAAGTGCAACCCGTCTGCAAATTGCTGCAGATTTCAATTCTGGGCCATCACCTAGTGTCAGCATGCGAGCCATTCAACAAAACATCATCGATATGAGCTTTCGGAGCCAAAGGCCCACTTGTGTACCCTTGATACTGCTTGACACAAGCTTTACGCCTCCCCTGGGCCCGTCAACACAGACATTGGACTGTTGGTGACTGGAAACTCATCCAAGTCTCATTTCAAATTGTATCGAGCAGATGGACGTGTACGGGTATGGATACAACCTCATGAATTGATGGATTCTCCATGTCAGCAGGGGACTGTTCAAGATGGTGGAGGCTCCGAAATGGTGTGGGGTGTGTGCAGTTGGAGTGATATGAGACCCCTGATACATCAGATACAACCCTGGCAGGTTACACATACATAAGCATCCCGTCTGATACCTGCATTCAGTCATGTCCATTGTGCATTCCGACAGACTTGGGCAATTCCGGAAGAATAGTGCGACACCCACACTCTAGAATTGCTACAGAGTGGCTTCGGGAACACTCTTCCCAGTTTAAACACTTCTGCTGGCCACCAAACTGCCCAGACATGAACATTATTGACTATTTTTGGGATGCCTTGCAACATGCTTTTCAGAAGAGTTCTTCATCCCCACGTACTTTTATGGATTTATGGTGTCAATTCCCTCCAGCACTGTTTCAGACTGTGGTCGAGTCTGTGCCACATCATGTTGCTGTGTGATCGCAGGGGCCCTACAAGGTATTAGGCAGATGTACCAGTTCCTTTGGCTCTTCAGTGTAGCTACGCGTTGTTTCTACTTTTTTGTAACAAGATAATAAGGAAATTACATGTTAATCGAGGTGAGGAAACTTAATAAAGAAGAGTTGTTACAATAAAGTACATTAGGCCTACTTCAGTGTTACAACAATTATAATGCAGATGTTGAGAGATAGTTCATTTGTGAAAATGCATGATTGTGAGCCCATACAATTGTATTGGTTTGTAGTGGCAGTGACAGGTTTCTATAGCATTATGCATATATGGTTTTACCACCTTGTTGATTTTGTATATGAGGACTGGAGGACTGTGGCATATGGACAGGTATCAGATCGATCAGCACTATTTTTTAAATTTCGTATTCACTTTGTGTGTTGACACTGAAGCCAATCATCTACTTTTGCTTTCCACGGTATGTGTCTCATCAGCAAGAGAATGGTTGAGTGTCTTGTCAACAAGATAATAGTTGGGAGTATTATCAAGAACAGTTGTTGTTGGTGTAGCTACATAACAAGCACACAGTCGTCTTAGTCTAATCATACAGGGGAGTCCCTTGGTTAAGAGAACTAGGACCAACATTTCCACTGAATAACATTTGATGAACTTTTTTTCTGGTGTCATTCAGCATTACACTACAGACAATAGTAATATGTAGTTTCTTTATTGTTGAGGGAGGACTAAAAGCTGTGAAGGAAGTAGAGGGTGAGGCTCGTGAGATCAAGTATGAACCCTGCAACTATAAGGACTCAAAAGTAAAATTTCATTTTGCACTGAGAGATAACACGGAAATGATGGGTGGTTGCTGGGATTTCAGGTTTCCCAAGAATGGTTGAATGTGCTCTGTGCCTTCCTCACACAGCTCGCCCCCCCCCCCCCCCCCCCCCTCACAGCTTTCAGTCCTAAAGTAATTTTGAGCAGCCTGTAGAAATAAGTGCTGCTGTTCATTGCCAAACTTTGAAAAATCAAGCTGGTGTGGGTCTCTTGCATGTTACATTGTTGCTCCCTCAACAATAAAGAAACTACGTATTGACAATGTAGGAAAAGACAAATTGCTACTACTGTAAAGAAGATACATCAAGTTGCAGGCAGGCTCAATTAAATATGTACCTGTCTGCAACTTGGCGTTTCTTCTTTACGATAAGCAACAATTTGTCTTTTCGTACACCGATGATATTCCTACCTGGAATTTCCATTGTTTGAGACTGTGTATTGATTACTTACAAGTACTCCAAACAAAATGTTAAGTGATATGTTGTAAAGCAGTAGATACGATGGTTCTCCTGCATAGTTGGACCAAACCCATATAGCACAGTAAGCCGGTTTCAAACTTGTTTCCAGCTGTAAAGTTCAAGTATATAAGCTTGATCAAAGCTGGAATATTCAAGCCTGTTAGCTGGATTCTAGCTTGAAATAAACATCAAAGTTGGCAGAATTCAAGCTATATTTCAAGCTTGACTTATCAATCTTGGCTCCAGCTGTATCTACACACGTGGAATACAGCCTGGTATTTACAGCTTGTTTTAAGCTATATAAATATTAATGTGAATTTATTGAACCTAATTAATTACGTTACGTAATATTTAACATTTGTAACATTAACGTACCGAACTGTTTTCTAGTATAAAACAAACCTGTCAACGAACCACAACCATTAACGCGCGTCACAAAGGTAAAATGCCCGTAAACGTAATTTTACGTTACGTAATATTTAACATTTGTAACATTACCGTACCGAACTGTTTTCTAGTATAAAACAAACTTGTCAACAAACCACAACCATTAACGCGCGTCACAAAGGTAAAATGGCCGTTAACATAGCAAGGCTCAGAAAAGTAAATAAAATAAGATAAAACAGAACTGGAGACAGCCACACTCAAACCAAACTCCGCGCCGTCATGATGTCACACACGGCAACACCCTTACGTCACGGCTTATAAACGCTTGTGGCGCTTCCCGTGGACGTCTATGGAAGCTATGCTGCGCGCGCATCTGCTGTACAGCCTTCCAGGGAAATTACAGTTTATTTCAAGCTTGGGAAAATTATTTTAATTCAAGCTAAATTTTTACAGCTTGATGTAAACTGTGTAACAGGTTGATTTTTCAATCTTGAATTTTCAACTGAACCTAAACTCAATACCCACCTTGAAACAAGCTGTGTAACAGGTTGATTTTTCAATCTTGAATTTTCAACTGAACGTAAACTCAATATCCACCTTGAAATAAGCTTGAGTGCTAGCTGGGAACAGCAACCTTGGTTGATTAGCAAGCCTCATACAACTATTCACATAATCCTATCAGAGTATTGCAAATTGTACATAGCAAGATGTATTTCATTATATTTTAAGAATGAACCGTAACTGTTTACTGGTACAAATTGTCTTCTGCAAGCATGTTGTCCACCCCCTTAGCCGAGTGATTAGCACATTTGATTGCTATGCAGTCAATTACAGGCCGGATTGGAGATTTTCTCCACTTGGGGACTGTGTATTGGGTTGTTCTCACTGTCATTTCATCATCATTGGCATGCAAGTCGCCTAATGTGGTGTCAACAGAAGAGACTTGCAACTCGGTGCTGAACTTCCACAGGTGTAGGCTCCCGGCCATCAGTGCCACCACAAGCATCTTAACATATTGCTGGCATTTGATTCATGGGTATAAAGTATAATTCTCTGCCTAATGTTTGTTTTCCACTCCTGGAGATTTCATCTGAGGCATGAATACTGAAATCTTAGGTAGATAATTATGCCTTGGATCATGTCCTTATGCCCATAAATTTTTTATTATCAGTATTGCAAACATTGGCATGAAAGCCTGCATTGCATGATCATAGTAATGCAGTTGCTTTTTCAAAAATAGTTCTTGGAATATATTTCCAAGAGAATTTACTGCCTGTTATTTCACAAATGATCCTTACAGTTCTGAAACAGATGAGATCTGATTCTACACTTAAGTTGCATGTTCGTAACAGAGAAGGTAGTCTCAGGCAAACTTTTTTCCTCCAAGAGCAGGGTGAGAAGTATTGTACAGGATACTATGACACATGAGAAGCCACAGTGATGACATAAAAAATCAGAAGCCAGCCAGCCCTGTGCGGACAGTGGTAGCCGAATGCAGCCAGTTATGCAATTCTTGAGAAGAATGCTTATGGGGAGATTGGAAGGACATTGGTTGGAAGTAAAGGGGAAAAAAAATATTTGATTGACCAAACCAGCTAACTGATTGTATCATACTTTCACTCACTCAATCACACAGTAACATTGCCTTCATCAGTATGTCACACCTTCACAATGACTAGTGTTATGATCTTTGTTTTTGTCTCATTGGTACATAATGCACAAGTCATTGTGTTCTCTGTTCTGATAATGAGAACTTTTATAAATGTCTTGGTGTTAACAAAACAATTATATTGCTCTAGTGGGATTCTGTGAGAGTGGGAATATTTGTGGTGTATTATACTAACAAAGTGTTTTCGTTTTGAATTTTATCACTTTTTTTCATTAGAGGCAAGTGAAGCCAGTCTCTGCGACATACTACTGAGTGAGGTGGCATAGTGGTAAGACGCTGGGCCTGTATTTCTGAAGAGGCAAATGCCAAACAGTTCTTTTGAAAGACTGTGAGCAATTTCTTTCCATATATTTCTACAAACCTAGCTTCCACCTTGTCTGCAATAATTTCGTAGTCAATGGGGCATTAGTTTCCCTTTCATCCTAGACATGGAAGTACAATGCATTGGTGGGTGAATATGCAAGCAGTAGGAACCAATAGTTCGGAAATAATGTGATTATTGTTGTAACCATGTAATTTGTGTGGGTGTGGGTAGATTAAAAAAAAAAAAAAAAATCCCCTTTGTAGAAATATCCATCCATTTCAAAATCATCTGTAATTTAATAATTCTCCAATGAGATTTATTTGTTAAATGTATTTGTATGGGATGGGAACAGAATGATTACATCACATGAATATTTGTCTACTCTTTTATATTTAAATGATTTTCAGGTCAGGGGCAAGTGATGAGGAAAGTGATGGAGAGGAGCTCTTTGGAGACAATATGGAGAAGTAAGTTTTTAGACTTCTTTTATTATACTTCAGTTTTGAGAAAATACCTCTTTTGCTGATCTTAATGCAACATTTGTAAGTAGAAGCTTTTGTTTTGTGACAAGTGACATTGAAATGGTTTCGCTTGCAGTGATTATCGTGCAATACCAAAGCTTGATCGATATGCGGATGAAGGCCTGGATGATTTTGACTATGATCCAATATCAATGGCAGATCGTTTGGCGGCTGAAATTACAATGAAAAGACGTGAAAGAGAAGCAGATGCTCGCCGAGATGACTTTCATCTTATTTATGGTATGTTGGTGCCTCTTTGTTGTAAAAGTTTGTCAAATGGCCTGTCCTGCAAATGCGTTATTCTGTTTCTTATCTCTACTTTAGTGTGCTCTACACTTACCTGTCACTTAACCTGCCTACACTACTAATAATCTAATGTAATCCTGAGTCCTACATGACGTTCCCTACAGTATTACAGTGATGACTGACTTGCAGTAAAGAACTTTGGGGCCAGTTCTCACCTAGAAGATATTTTGACAGCTACTTGTCAGGAGTAGAGACTAAAACTGATATTCCTTACTGTGTTTCATACAGAATCAGATATGTTACCCCTCATAGACCATACTGTAGATTTTTTTTTTTTTTTCGTCAGAAACATTGAACTTAATAGTACCACTTGAATGCTCACAACAGTTGTGTCATCAAAGGCGTGAACAGAAATCACCCACTGAAATCCAATGTGTGCTAGAACAACAATTATATTAATTCTCATATGTCACACCAAAACTTCCACCTTTCAGCTTAACGTATATGTCAAGCTGTGCTGCACATTATTGTGTCACACCAACCTAAATTCCAGAAAATGTAGTAACTGTATAAGTACTGTCAGTGTTTTACTTATGTTTGTGCTCATGTGACATTTCATATTAAGCTGGTATCCATTATCAGTCAATTCAGCCAACCTGTAAATTATACATTTGAATTAATGATAAATCAGCCTGCCACATGTTTAACAGACCAAAGGTAAAGGATGCATTAGAAATAAATCTGTAGGAAACACTGCTCAGAATGTGAAGGGTATATAGTAGTGAGAGATGTGTTGTTGGAAGTGTATTATATTGCCATTTTATTATAGTTCCATGAGATGTTAAGATGTACACTGTGGATTAATTGCCAGAAGGTTCAAGAACAATGAATTTATAGTTGTGGTACAAAGCACAACTATTGTAACTGCAAACCTGGTTGTTATTTTCCTGTTTGTGATTAAAAGAAAATATTATGATGGTTTTCAATTGTGAGGTATTGTAGGTCACCAACTGGAGAATCTCAGGTGTGTTAGAATGCTGGAATTATCAGTTTGTGAGAATATTGTTTGAGAAATTTTTCAGGATTTTTGGAAATAAATATTGTGGTGCCTGTGGATGCAGCATAGATGTTAGTGTAAAAACTATTTGTGAAAGTCGGTGACCTTTTTGTCAGCAGTTAATCAACATATATACAACAGAGATGTTAGTTTGTTGGCTTACTATGTATCTGGAATTAGCCCAGACAGTGTTGATTTTCTAGTGCTGTCCAGGGTTGCAAAAAGTCTGGGTTTGAGGATTTTATGACTGACAAGGCTTTTTTTTTTTTAATTTTAGACCTGTGTTTTTGACATAAGTTTCTAATCATTGTCTTACTGCCATGCCTCTCTTAGCCAAGCTTGCAGCAAATGCTCACATCAACATATCTATTTGTTTCACCACAACTTTTCAGTTAATCATTTGGCAACAAAACAGGGGCATTGTGTTTGTCATTTTCTTGTGTGAAGTAACTCTCGACAAGTTTATCATTTTAGCTGTATTCATTTTTTCTCTCATTGTTTTGTTTAGCAGTAGACAAAAGAAAGTAAAGTGTGTGTTGGATGTTAGCCAGCAACAGGAATACAATTTTTTTAAAGTTTGTAATAATAGTAACAACGAACAGATATATAGCACATTATTTACAGTAGAATTTTCTGTTACTCAGAAAGGAAAGGGCGGAGACAACTTAAAAACAGCTAAACGCTGGAGTGCTATCAGTGCTACTGGTTCACCATACTTAAGAGATAATTTTAAAGTGAAAGGTGGGAATAACAGTGTTCATGAATGTGCTGCTAAAGAGGTGGTATTTTGAGACTACACCGCTAGGCACAAACTTTTTCAAGACGTCAGACGACACATCTGAACTGTTTAAAAAGTTACCCGACCCAAAATCTTCATCTGATAGAACAAAAAATCAGGCAATTACTGTTAACGGTATTTCGCTGTTTATATTTGATAATGTGTTACAGTCTTTGGAAAGCATTAATTATATAACAATAGCAATGTGCAGCTCTATCAGAACTGAAGTAAAACCTGTTCCGATTGTTGTAAGATACGTCAGTCTAGAGGAAGGAATTGAAGTTAAACTTTTAAATTTCGATGAAGTGTCTAGTGAAATTGCTCAATGTAAAAATAACACACATGAAGAAAAGTTGATTTGTTATGCTGCTAGTAACACTAATTTTAATGGTGTGGAGGGAAAGGGGAATGAAAACAAGTTCAGAAAAGGTATTTGGGGGATTCTGCGAATTTGTGGTAACAGGTAACAAACAAGTATTATCTTAGTAGCACAAGGTTCTTTAGTTTGTTACCTGCAATAGAATTATTTCCATTTTTAATTGCCTAAAGTCTTGTGAAAAATACCCAAAATTATAATTTGATTTTTGAAATTCTATAAATTTGGATACGGTTGTCTACAGTTAGTTACTAAGGTAGTTCTGAAACTGGAAGCTAATTGTATCCCACCAACAGCAGCATTTCAGACATATTCTGAATTAATTTATTGGTTTTGAGGGGGAAAAAGCCACAACCTTGTAGCACCTTCTGCCAAAGTTCTATTCATTCTACAAGAAAGTAATTATTCGCAGGAACATAAATCAGGCTATATACACTCCAGGAAATCTAGGAAAAACCCTGGAATTTTTTCACCTGGGGGATAGCTGGGGAAAACCCAGGAAATTTTTATTGTTTTAGTTTTCAGTTAAATTTTTATAATATTGATTGGTAAGAATATTACTGTTTCCCACTACTGAAGAATAGTACTGCAGCAGTAAAACAAATGAGAGGAAATAAATACATACAGCTTAAGTTGCAAGGGAAATCTGCCATTTACAGCAACAAAATACGCTGCACACAAAGCTCTGCCAGCAACAAAATGTGTCAAAGGCTTTAGACAACGTCTATGTAACACGTCATAACAACAAACTTGCTTCCAGTGAGTGTGATGTCACAACTGTTTACATTATGTTCGTATGAGCAGTTGATAGGCTCCAATCAAGTGAATTAAAATACATCCACCTAGTTACAGAAGGCTAAAATATGTTACTAGTTTCAATATTGTGATCTAATTTTATTTCCACATTTTTGGCAGTCGGGCAGTAATCGCCTTTCAGAACAATTAGTTTTTATTTGGTTTGCTAAAGAAATTTGGTTTTTATTAATCTTTTCTGCTGAGGCAGTCAATTCACTGGAAAACAAGTGTTTCATTCCACACCATTGACTCTTTTCAACTGTTCACTGAATTTCAAGTTAATTTTTTATCTTCTGGCACATATGCCAGTATGCCATAATACAGAGCAATACATGAGATAATACATTACTGTACTCCAAGAAAGTTAACAACCCAAAATCCACACTGAAAAGCTTAGTATCAGGTTGCAGCCTACTTCATTATGAATCTGGACATATGAGTGTACACTTTAAGCCAAATTATGCATTGCAGTATGGTTTATGAAATTCTGTTACCCTTAGAGTATCATCTGATGTCCTATTTCCTTTATGACGTAATGTAAGATCTTTCAATGCCTTATACATATGACTATATGGTTTTCTACGACATCATAGCTGTGCACGAGCAGAACGCGTGTCCACATGTCATCTGGTGCTCAATAGCAACTGCTGAAACGAACCTATTTCTAACACATTGTGAGAAAATATTGCTAACGGTGACTTGAAAAGCGTAACTTTCAAAGTAAATTCTCTTTTACACAAGATGAATTATATTATTTGTGAATATGTGCAATGATTTTCATAAACCACAGTGTGTTTGACTCTCATTTGAAAGTTAACTCTTTGAGGACCAGCCACTAAGAAGAATTTTGAGCCCAGAAGACCGGAAATTTGTGTTGTTCCTTAAAATTTTATTGGCACATTTGTGTTACGTATTTTAAAGTGTAACACGCACAGAAATACAAATATTGTATGTGAAAGCTAGTTTTTCTTGTAGCTACACTATGTGTATTAATTTAAACCACTAACCTTTTCTATTTTCGTGTTTGCACTGCTTAACAGTGATACTGCTACTGGCTGACATCATCACGTGTCCTGTGCTCTGAATATCTGCTGTCATTGGCTGGTGAGATCATGTCATGTGAGCCATGATTGACTTTCAAAAATGCAGGGCAAATCTCGATTTCAATGCTTTGAAAACTAATCTGCTGTGTTTGGTGGAATTCGAATTTGTACTTCCGTTAATATGAAAATATGCAGTGTACATGATGCTGCGCAACAAAGATCTTTTGTATATTTCTGTTTTCTAAAGCACCATGAAGTTCTACGCCGGCATATAAAACCTTAATCATTCGAAGGATTGATGAGTTTTACAGTCCTGAGAGCAAGTATGCTGCATTTAACAAGGAAAAAGTGTATTTTTAACCAGGAAACTTTTTTTCTTGTCAGTGTATACAACCTGAGTAATTCTTCTCAAGCATAAGCAATTATTATAACCCTAGTATCCATAATTAGAATTGTCGAGAACCAGTTTTAATGAAGTTTGTAAATTTCAGTAGATTAATTTATGAACCGAAGTTGCATAGTCTGATTTAGAAGAGAGTGAAGAAGTTGAAAAGTTGTTAATGAAATTATAGAAGATCCCATAAATACTGATGAGCTATTTGATGAATGTTCATTGTTGAACAAAGTAGTTTGGAACAAAGGGATAGGTTGTGGTTAAAGTTCTGAAAAAGAGCCAGGTACTATTGATGAGAGGTGGAGAGCAGTTTTCAAGTGTTTCAAAACACCGATATTTCATATTGCAGTTTTTCAAAAATGGTTCAGTATGCAGTGTATGTGTCTGAGACATCAGCTCCTGGGAACTTTTACAGGATGCTTGCTTTCACTGGGCTGGTGATGAGCTATAACTAGTATAGTTCAGTGTCAGTTTTTAGTTGGCCGATTTCTCTGTATGCCAACAACATTTGATATTTCTGAACATCATCTTTTTTTTTACATTGTGTTCATTATTCGACGATTTGGATAACATACATGAGTGGCTCCAACAGTGTATCATAAATAATGACAACACTTTATCATTGTTGTTTTATAAAGTCTAAAGTAACTTTTAAACCCTTAACATAAGACCCTGGGTTATCTTGTTTTTATTATTTTGGCAGAAACTTAAAATCCCAAGTATACTCAGGCTGCTTAAGAACAGACCTTAAACCTTCTTATATGTGCTTCTGCACTGATAGTTAAATGTTAAGCCAATATAGAGTATATGATACTAGATTTCTAGCATGGATGTCATGTTTTGGTTGAGCTAGTTGTCACGAGATATTGTCTTCACTGTGCGCAGCTTTGGATACTCGACAACAAAACACACACTTTCAGACTCTCCTGTATTGTTTAGGCAATGCTTTCAAAAAAGGATGGCTATATAGAGACTGAAAGTGACGACAGTTTGTCAGTTGAATGACAAGTGCTTGTAAGTGATAGAAGATAAATATATCCACTTTGCTCCAGGAAGTTCCTCCAAGATTTGTGTTCACAGAAAACCATTGTGAAACGCATGATTAGACCTAATAGCTACACCGAAAAAAAAAAAAAAAATTTGAACTTTAAAAAGCCCTCTTTTTTGTATCTATGTGTCATTCATTCATTCTAGGATGCTTTTCATTAATAAACAAAATCTTACCTTCTGGAACATAATTTGAAAAGTATATGACATAAACTAGTAACCGGAATAATCAGTATAAATTGGTAACACGTGAGCACTTGGTTTAATGTAAGTAGTGATATTACAAAATTGTATATCTGTTTATTGTATAGTGTAAAAACTATGCTAATAACATTAATTCTGAACATTTGTTTGAAAAACTCATATTACGAATAAGATTTCTTTTTTGTAAAGAAAGATGAAGCACGTAATTGTTTTTAGTTACTTTAAAACTCTCAGCAAGAGTAATTCAATATATCTCATTTATGCCTTTTCAGATCCAAGTGATGATGAAGATGCGCCTACAAAGAGGAAAAGGAGATTGGCAGAGAAGTCTGCTGCTGGGGAGCTTGGAGAAGATGAAGTAAGAATCAGCATCTTAAGCAACCCAATGTTGGATACTTATTTACCTCGGATGGAACTTTAAATTTTTGTTATAAAACTTATAATTCCTTTCAGATGATTGAATCCTTGGAAAACCTTGAGGATACTAAAGGACATCCAATTAGAGAATGGGTCTGTATGTTAGGTCCACGAACTGAAATAATGAACCGTTTTAGGCATTTTTTGCGGACATATACTAACAAAAAAGGTCAAGCAGTGTATAAAGACCGAATTCGTCGCATGTGCGAATACAATCAATCCAGCTTTGTTGTTGACTTCCCACATCTAGCATTCAAAGAACAAGTGCTGGCATTTTTCCTTCCTGATGCTCCAATAGAAATGCTGAAAATATTTGATGAAGTAGCTACAGAGTTGGTGTTTAACATATTTCCAAGTTACGGGAGAGTTACAAGTGAAATTCATGTCAGAATTGCAGAACTTCCACTGAAAGAAGAGATACGTTCATTGAGGTAAATATGCAAATCACAATGAAATTATACTTAGTTGTGAACTGTTATTGTTTTTACAAATAGGCCAATTTTTGTCACAGGAAAGTACATCTAAATCAGCTGGTCCGTACTAGAGGTGTGGTTTCAACAACTACTGGTGTTCTGCCACAGTTATCACTTGTGAAATATGACTGTAACAAGTGTGGCTGTGTGTTGGGTCCATTTGTACAGAATCAAAGTGAAGATCTTAAACCTGGATCATGTCCAGAATGTCAAAGCAGAGGGCCTTTCATGGTGAGCATTGATTTTAATTATTAACTACTACAGGAAATTTTGATGCGTTTTTATAATATTGGGTTATTTGAAATAACTATTGAGCAGATTTGACTTGCTGATCAAACATTCTCACTAATTCAGTTTTGACTGAAATTTTGTATTTCTTCAAATGTAAGTGAACTGTTTATCATAACAGCAATATGGTATCTATCAAATTGGATGATTGAAATATATTTAGTTTGGTCAGAAATGTGGTCATTTGTATATTGCTACACTTTCTATTCAGTGTCTTACTTCATTTACTTAATCTTCCTATCATGTTTACTGGAAATGTGAGTGTCCTCTTATAACATTTTCATGTGTGTCTTCTGTATAAGGTGTTGCATTGATAACAACTCGAAACACAGCCCAACATATCAAAAGTGGTCATCTACATATACATTGATACTTCACAAGGCACTGTACGGTGTGTAGCGGAGGGTACCCTGTACCACTGTTAGTAATTTCCTTTCGTGCTTCACTTGCAAATAGAGCAAGGAAAAAACGACTGTCTATATGCCTCTGTACGAGCCCTAATTTTTCATATCTTATCTTCGGCGCCCTTATGCGCAATGTATGTTGGCGGCAGTAGGATCATTTGACAGACAGCTTCAAATACCGGTTCTCTGAATTTTTGTAATAGTGTTTCTCGAAAAGAATGTCGTCTCCCCTCCAGGAATTCTCATTTGAGTTCCCAAAACATCTCCGTAACACTTGTGTTGTTCAAACCTACCTGTAACAAATCTAGTGGCTCACCTTTGAATAGCTTCAATGTCTTCCTTCAGTTTGACCTGGTACGGATCACAAACACTCGAGTACTAGTCAAGAATAGGTCACACCAGCATCCTATATGCTGTCTCCTTTACAGGTTAACCACTCTTTCCTAAAATTCTCCCAATAAACTGAAGTCAACCATTCGCCTTCCCTACCACGGTTCTCACTAGCTTGTTCCATTTCATATTGCTTTGCAACGTTACATCCAGTTATTTAAACGTCTTGACTGTGTCAAGCTGGTCACTAGTAATACTGTGTCCTATCATTACAGGTTCGTTCTTCCTACTCATCCACATTAACATTTTTGCACATTTAGAGCTTGCTGCCATTCATCAAACTGACCCGAAATTTTGTCTAAGTCGGCTTGTATCTTCCTACAGTTGCTCAAATTTGGCACCGAAATTTTGTCTAAGTCGGCTTGTATCTTCCTACAGTTGCTCAAATTTGGCACCTTACCATACACCACATCATCATCAGCAAACAACGACAGATTGCTGCCCAGTCTGTCCACAAAATCATCAATGTATATAGAGAATAGCAGCAGCCCTATTACACTGTGGCACTCGTGACGATACCATTGTCTTGATGAACACTATTACTTAAGAAGTCTTCAAGCCACTTGCTTATCTTATTTCGTATGCTCATACCTTTGTTAACAGCCTGTGATGAGGCACCATGTCAAATGCTTTCCAGAAATCTAGGGATATCAAATGTGCCTGTTCGCAGTATATCGTGTGAGAATAGGCAAGCTGTGTTTCGCATGGGCGATGCTTTCTAAAACCATGCTTATTTATGGACATATGCCTCTCAGTCTCAAGAAAGTTTATTATATTCAAACTGAGAATATGTTCAAGAATTATGCAACAAACCAAAGTTAGGAATATTGGTCTGTAATTTTGCAGGTCCATTCTTTCACCTTTCTCATACACTGGTGTCACCTTTTTTCCAGTTGCTTGGGACTTTGTGCTGGGCAGGAGACTCATGATAAATGCAGGTTAGATAAGGAGCCAGTGCTGTAGAGTACTCTTCATGAAACCAAATTGAGATTACATCCAGACCTCGTGATTTATGTGCTTTCAGTTCTCTCTCTGACCAGGGATGTTTATTGGTATGTCATCTGTATGGGAGTCTGTCTGATGGTCAAGTGACGGTATGTTAGTATAATTCACATAGTCATTGCACTTTAGTTATGACTTTGTGACTCATCAAGTAGATTGCTTAATCTGTCAGGAGAGATACCAGATGGACACTAAAGCAATGAGCCCTTCAGTTTAGCAGCTGAACTACATCATGAGATCAACCAGCCATGAATATTGTATTAGTTTTTAATTTCATTTTGATTTTCTTCATTTTACGAGGGTTGTCCAGAAAGTAATGCACAGCATTTGTTTTTTCTCAGCCAAAAACAATGCTACAAATGTGAAACGTTAGTTATTTGTTATTTGACGTCGCCTGAGAGACCGCACCAAGTTTCCGTCACTTCCGACACATAGCATAGGTGCAGGACAGGCTATTCCTTCCATGTCTCCTTGCGTTCTAGTACATGATCAACTTCTTCTCCTTCTTTATTGATCATCTTGAGATTTTCCGCTGTGCCTCTCTTCTTACACTTAACCATTCTGTAGCGCATCTTTTTACTCACCTCCCTGTTTTCTTCTATGATTTTTAGTTCATTCTTCCATCCATTTCCTCTTCTCATTTTATGGTGAATTTTGGTATTATGTTTTGCCATTTTTGGTGTTGTTTTCCCATTGTGTATTTTTCATATTTGTTCTTTATTTCTGTCTACTTCTTTTCCGGGTTGTGTTCAAAATGAAAATATGCCTCTCAGATACATTATATTTGTTAGAAATTAAACATAAAATTTATTTCAATTTTTTCACTGGAAAATAAATTTTTCAAACCTATATTTAAGTTTGTTTTTTTCTCTTATTTCATTGTAACTCAGTACTTTGTTGAGTTGTATTGATTAGATTTAGGAGAACGAAAAAGTACCTCTCAATTATATTGTATTTTTTAGATTTTAGGCATCAAATTTATGTACATTATTTTAGAGAAAGAACATTTATGTGAAACCAATTAATTTCCCCACAGAAAAATTAACACTTAAGTGTACATCACAGACAGTTTTTCATATGAAATCATTATCATTAGTTTTATGTTCTCTTCTGAGAGATTGGATCACCAGTCTGTTACTACTTTATTCTATTGGGTATATGTTTGAACATGGAATCCCAATTGCCTTCGGTGCAATTGCAGCAAATAGTGGGTTGTCAGGTTAAGTTGTCTGCTGACGTTTGACAGTGTTCACAGTTCCTGCTGAAAGCTACTGTTCAATTAAATTCTGAAGAGATTTGTTTCCCTTCAGAATATTTGTATTGCTGAGAACTGCCATGCCAGGTATACACGAGACACTTTTACATGTCAGCAGTAACCAGGTTTGTGGTTACTGTCCTATCCCTCAGAACAGAGACTTGAGTGGATCTGTAACCATGAGCTTTTTCAGCTTTGTTTGGAGATGCAATGTCTGGTGTGTTCACACATTTCTCTCATCTCTGCCTGAAGAATATGCCTCTACACCTTATTCACAAGCTTTCTGGTTTCCTCGCCATAAATTCCATCTGCCACAATATGGCTATTAAATTTAGGTATAAGTACATGCTGATATCATCAAATCATTTGTATGTTCCTTAACGAATGTGGCCTCCACAAGAATTGAATTTACATCATCACTAGACTGTGAATTAACATAATCCGTTCCTGCATTGGATAATTCCTGCATATTATCACTGCAGAATAATTCCACCAGGTCTTCAAAATATTCTGCCACATGTGTGGTTGCAGAAAGCCAAGAGTTCTAGTGTGTCAACACTGGAAGTGGAAATGGTTTTCGATCCCTCTTCTTCTCCTTTAAAAATTGTGGATGTAAATGGTTTCCTAGTATTCAGGAAAACACACTTTAAGTTAGTAATAGCTAAGTTAAATTTCAAAAGTTCCATGGAAAAAAATACATGGTGTCTCTAAAGTCACTATCCATTTCAACGAAGGTAGACAGTGACTGAAAAATCAGTTTTATTGTGAAGTTCTGCACTTCTACATGACTGCCATCTAGGTCAAATCACAGACTCCCATCTTTCAGTAGTGAAACTAAATGTAGACCTCAGCATTTCAACTATTAATTGGCCTGTTGCTTCCCTGATATGATTCTGTAGATTAGACAGAGCATGCACTTGCTAGTGTACACATTGGACTGCATGTACCCCATACAAAAAAGTCAAAAGGATTATGGTTTGGTGAACGGGAAGCCCCCAGTCGAGGTGATTCTCTGCCTCTCCACCTCCTGGAAGGGTTCTTTTCAGGTAATCATGGATGATGTGTACAGGCTGTTGAGGTGCACCTATGCTGTCATCCTGAAGCTGCGGCTCAAGGAACAGTTCTAACATGTTGAGGTAGTTGTTACCTATTATTGATCTCTCAGCAAATAAAGCTTTTGTCACATTGACCTTTGGTGTATCACGTTCCCTCTCCGATACTTTATGTGGTTCCTGATATGCCCGTATTTGGCTGTTGTGTCTGTGAACTTTCCCACAAATGTGGAATGTAGCTTCATAGGAGAATAAAATGTTGTCCATTAAATACTCATCCTCTACAGATTCCATGAGGTCATAACACATTGCCCGACAACAGGCGAGATCCTCATCCTCAAGATCGTGCAGAACCTGAATGTGATGAGGACATTTTTGGAGAGTGAAACATAGGATTTTCCACACTGTGTTGTGAGGGACATTCAATTCCACTGTACTATTTCTGATGATACGTGTGATTGTCCATGACTTACCTCATCACACACCGAGCGAGGTGGCGCAGTGGTTAGACACTGGACTCGCATTCGGGAGGACGACGGTTCAGTCCCGCGTCCGGCCATCCTGATTTAGGTTTTCCGTGATTTCCCTAAATCGCTCCAGGCAAATGCCGGGATGGTTCCTTTCAAAGGGCACGGCCGACTTCCTTCCCTGTCCTTCCCTAATCCGATGAGACCGATGACCTCGCTGTCTGGTCTCCTTCCCCGAAACAACCAACCAACCAACCTCATCACACATACCTACTGGTATGCTTAAATTTGTTCACAAGCAGATGAATTTGTTCCCTTGATGGGGATGGTTTGTGGAATTCATGGGTAAATTCTGCCCATGTGTCTTCGTATGACAATCCACATACCTGTGCACAAACAGTGGCAAACTGTTCGTCTTTGCAAAATACCTTGCGCGAAGGTACCAGTATCTGCAGAGAAAAGAAAAACAAATTAGTTTTCGTGGAAATGGGTAGTGACTTTAGAGACACCCTTATTTGTGACCAGATTGAGCTCACAATACTGAACATGGCTTAAATAGTCTCCTATAATTGTTTTCAATGAATTGACACATGTATTCATACACCTAGTAGTGCCACTTAAGATAACATTAACGTTATCATATTGAATATTATAGTCTTGCAAAGCACAAGCACACTGTGAAGAGTAGGCTGTGTCAAGAACTTGCATGCTCGCAGCAAGAAATTTTTGTTTGTTCCATTGCTCAACAGTCTTCAGCATCACGGCCAAAACACAAAATGACTTCTTTTCAAGTGGTCTTAACTGCTGAAGCTACAACGTCCTTGCCAGCTAGTTGCTGCATCACCTTATCCTTTCGTTGTTTTTGTGTTGAAGATACAACAGTTTCCCTTATTGTGTTGATGCAGACTGTCACCAGTATCTTAATACAAAAGTAACCCCACTGTTAGCATTCGATTTAAGTATAACTTAATTTGAATCTGTGCTGACAAAATTTATTGCTTTATTAAATATATGAGGCAAGCTGAAAACTATAATTTGATTATCGCGCCATTTACTGTCAGCAACCTCTGCTTATTTTCTATGAATTCATTCATCTATTCCTGAACATCTTTATGTTCTAGTTTGTGTAGCGAAATGTTCACTTTCAGAAGTGTTTCGACGGTCCTTCAAGCCAGATAATCGCAGTCATTTTTCTTTTTCTTGGCGACTTCAAAGCTGCCACTAATGGAAGCGTACTGCTTTATTTGCACATTGAATATCTTGTATCTATTTCCTTTGTGCTTCTCACTCTACACACATTTCAATATAGTATCTTTTTTGTCCCATGACATCCTACGGTTGCAGTATTTACAGGATAATGTAGATGTATCTGGAGCATACAGACTATTAGCTTCAAACTCCTGTGCTCTTTTGTTTCGCCATTTTTTACGGTTACGAAAACTACTACTGTGAATGAGATAAAGTAAACAGCGAGAAATCACAAGAAAATGTGGACACTACTGTGCTATTTGGACAAAGATGTGAAACATAACAACCACTCTGCAAGGTCAAAGATCTGGGAGTGAGGCGAATTTTGGCTCGACAAGTGCAGTTGGAAATAATCTGCTTTTGACAAAGAAAGACTTCAAACTATTTTGATGGTGATATCCACACAATCCAGTTGCTATTAAATGACATTTCCATTGGTTAGTATAAACATTATAATGTGAGTTTGCAATGTGATAGAAACAGAGTTTTTTGTGCTCCAGGTAATCTCAAAGAGATATACTCTGTCTCTGGTCTTGCATCAGATGCTTTTAAGTGAATTGTAGGACAGGAATTGTTTTCATGAGAAATGGTCATTTGCAAGGTTATATGCAAATGTCAACCTTAAGATCCGATTTTAACATTAAATAACTATTAGTTACCAATATTAATAAACCACTGCCCTAACACTAATGACATTTCTAATATACAAATTGGAAAAATGTCAAATTTAGTGACAGTTTGTTAAAAATAGCTAGTTTCGTGATGTGTTAATAAAAACTGCCAATTTGCTGTTATTTTTTGCATTATTGTTAACACAAAATTTTCCTGGCCCTACATATTGGAAAGCCTCATTTTTCTTTGTAACGTCTTCCCTTACTCTATAATTTCACCAGGGTGTATGTCTCCAGCTTTTCTTATCACTGGTTTTTTTCTCACACTTTTTCTGCTGCTTCCACCATTGTTTGTTTTGAACGTTCCCCATTCCTCCACTACTGACTGTATGTCATCACTTGGTATGTTGCTTTTCACTTTTTCTAAAGTTTTCTTTACATTTCTCTTCCTTCATATTCCACACTCTTATCCTTCTTTCCTCCCTGTCCCTTTTTCCTCTTTAATCCCTTTAATCATCACTACTAAAAGACTGTGATCGCTGTCTAGGGCTTTGGAAGTGATTACCTTATTTCCATACCATGTTATCTTAAGGCTTTAACCCAGGTGTTGCTGACACCTGGTCCAGTCCTTTTACGAAAGTCTAACAATTTTCATCCAGAAACTTCTTCTCAGATTAAAATTATGCGCTGGTCAGAGACTCGAATCTGAGACTTTTGCCTTTTGCTGGCAACTGTTCTACTAACTGAGCTGTTCAAGAATGGCATATGACCCACCCTCACAGCTTCGCTTCTACTAGTACTTCATCCCCTACTGGTCTCCTGCCTCATTTCTGAGCCTTTTTCCATGTTTGAAAGCATATTTTTATCCACTACTGGCTTTCTGAGCCTGTTGTTGCTGAATTTGGTATGAGATTTCTCTCTGACTTTTCGGTCTGTTGGATGTATTTTAATTTCCCTCCTACCCTTAAGTACCAATGAGCTACTGACCAGCTTTTTCAAAATATCGCAGTGTTCTGAAGGCAGAGTGATTGTTTCATATTTTCTGTCAGGAGACTAAGAGTGATGCCCACATAGTGGGAAATAATGCTGAATTCTTGAAATACCTTTGCACTTTTGGTGTAAAAACATTGCCATTATTGTGGAGTCGTTTTTTTTAGATCCACAAGAATCACAAAATAATCTGACTCTACTTTTTTCTGCACCTTCTTTCGTTAGATGTTGCTTTAAACAATTTAAATAGTCTGTCACAGGAGACGCAGTTTTACTTGTCCCTATTCGGAGTCTGTCTCAAGCCATGTGTACTTAGCTACTTTGTGTGATTTCTTTTATAAATGTTTCAAGATCATACTGTTATACAACCAGATCTGTGTAGAGTAAAATGCTTCTTCAACAGACAATTTGGATAAGGGTTGATTCTGCTGGCAGTCAAAACAAGCTGTCACAGTATTGTTTTTGTTTTCATTTAAAATATTAAAAAAAATCTTTTTGTCCTTATTTTGTTCTGCCTGTAATCTGTTATTATATTATATTTTAAGTCCAAGTCCTGAGCTGATTTTAACTCTACGACAAAGTGTGCCAAAGTTAAGAAACTATCAGTATGAGGATTTACAAAACTTGACAAATGGTATTTCAGTGATACACATCCAGAGTTTTCGAGTTCTGTGTTTTGTCTGACAGATCTCTGTGGGAACAAGCACTATTGGGTGGTTAAGGCACTAAACTCTTATTCAGATTTGTGTGTTTCATTGTTTTCTTAAATTGTGTATGACAGTGCCAGAATGGTTCCCTTGAAAAAGATGCAAATAGTTTACTGCCTCAGCCTTGCCCTGTACAGGCTCATTCTCAGTCTCTAATGGCCTCATCTTTGACAAGTGACCTTTGCAGTGTTCTTTCCCTGTCTGCCAAACACAAGTAGGTGCACAAGAAAATGATTTTCCATAACACCTATTATGCCTTGCAATGATAATTCTGGTTTCTTTCGACATGCCTGTGGAAGAGAAAATATGTGCTTTGAAGGGTTCAGCAGTATATGAGTGTTTTGAGAGCTGTTGCAGTTCTTTGCATGTGTAAAGCACTAAATACGATTTCCTCTCCGTCTTTCTTCAGTTTCTTATTTGAACATCCATTTTCGATTGTCAGAAATGTAGTGCTCCATTTTTTCTAAAAAATTTTGTCCTATTTGTTCCAGGTGAATATGGAGGAGACCGTTTATCGTAACTTCCAAAAGATTACAATTCAGGAGTCACCAGGGCGTATTCCCGCCGGTCGTATTCCACGATCAAAGGAATGTATACTATTGGGTGATCTTTGTGACAGGTGTAAGCCAGGTGATGAGATAGATCTCACAGGAGTATACACAAATAACTACGAGGGCTCCTTAAATACAGAACAGGGATTCCCTGTCTTCAACACTGTTATCTTAGCAAATTATATTGTTGTAAAAGACTGCAAGCATATTGTTGAGTCATTATCAGATGATGATGTACATGCCATCATGAAGTTGTCCAAGGATCCACAGATTGCTGACAGAATAATTTTTAGCATTGCACCATCCATATATGGCCATGCTTTTATTAAAAGGGGTCTGGCACTTGCATTATTTGGAGGAGAACCAAAAAATCCTGGTAAGATGCAAATATTTATATTTTGTGTGTGTGTGTGTGTGTGTGTGTGTGTGTGTGTGTGTGTGTGAGAGAGAGAGAGAGAGAGAGAGAGAGAGAGAGAGAGAGAGAGTGAGTGAGTGAGTGAATATAGAGAGACTTGGTGAATATTAATATTTTTCATGTAAGATACTATAGATAATTTGGTGGCTATTGTGAAATGGAAATAGCTTCTAGAATAATTATGTTCAAAAAATATGTTTTGTGGTGTTATTTTATCATTTTAAAAAAAGTCACTTGTGAACACAGTACTTGTTCTTTCTTGTGAGGATCTTTCCTATGGATTGAAAATTAAACTTCTCGCCCCCCCCCCCATCCAGTTGCTTCTGTGAGGTTAGATCTGGTGTTATTTTAGTTGTATATCTTCTATAGTTTTTTACTTTAACTCTCTTGTAAGTGACATGTCAAACAGGTTGACCATGAAGTTCTTGGTAGAATGCTAAACGATCATCAGCGTTTACTTCTTGCACACTAGAAGCTCTGTGTAGAGATAGTAGCTTTTCGTTTGTCCATTTTGACTGTATACAGTTCTTTTCCTTTCCTATTAGCCTTCTTTGCTCTAGCTTGCAGGTTTGTAATGCTGTATCATCATTCTTTTTTGCTCAAGTGGCTGATTTCTTCAAGTGTCCGCCACCACTTCATTTAGTGGCACTGTCGGATCAGTCACCATTCACATGTCGTTTCCAGGCAGATAACGCTGATGACTGTTATATTCCATCCAGTTAAGAATTATGTATTAAAAACACACTGAAAGAAGCCACAGTATTGTAAAATTGCTCGCTGAATCAACGGTAGATGTGGTTTCACCTCTCAAGTATGTTAGGCTTACTCAGTTTCTTTCCAATGAATGTGCTGTTACCTCAGTGCTATTAGATTGTGTCCAATCTCTGTAATTCTTGATTCTGCTGAGAACTGTCAAAAATACTGCGAGTTCAGTGGATTTTGAAGCAGATGACCTAGACCTCCTTTTTAGTAGTGATTGTTACTGAAATTTAAAGATACAGTTCTATTGCATATATGGGCAAGAGGCTTGTTTTTGCAAAATTTGCATGTATTGTATCAGGTGTACGATCATTATTATCTTTATTTCACAGGGCAAAAACACAAGGTGAGAGGTGATATCAACATGCTGATTTGTGGAGATCCTGGTACAGCAAAGTCACAGTTTCTTAAGTATACAGAGAAGGTAGCTCCCCGAGCAATATTCACAACAGGCCAGGGGGCATCTGCTGTTGGTCTGACTGCGTATGTGAATCGAAACCCCATTACACGTCAGTGGACGCTGGAGGCTGGAGCACTTGTCTTGGCCGACAGAGGTGTCTGTCTCATTGATGAATTTGACAAGGTATTGTAATTGTAAATATTGTTCATTGATTTATTTTGTGTGTGTGTGTGCGCGTGTGTGTGTGTGCGCGCGTGTGTGCTATTCTTTGTTGTAGAGTAAGGTGAGAGGGAATGGAGGCTTTCATGATAAATAACATTGACAAAATCTTCTCGGGGTATCAGTCAAGAAACAACTTTTCCCTAAATTATTTATAATCACTTTTTATTGAGTCTGAATTGAAGCTATCCTTTGTCAAGGAGCTATCGAGCATAGAAATTGTGAATACTTAGATGTGAAGGTTGTAGCTAGTGTTGGAGTGACTAGCCAATGTGTCCCTGTTGCCGTCATTCTGTAACTTCCATATCTGCAAGTACCATCCTCAGCCTCAAGTGTTCTTCAAAATCTCTTGATGGAAACTGTTGTTATGGGTGACCAGATCGTTAACAGTGTGTTTCCACTGTCTTCCCATACTACTGCTGTAGACTTCTGCTTGTGGTGTGACAAATGCCTCTAAGGTCTTTCACCCACTGCTGAAAGATAGAACATTGGATTTGGCCATAGTGGGTGATTACGCTCACACCTAGAGCTGCAAAGAGCAAGTCATTTGTAGTACCAATGAGCCTGTGTATAGCTCTGGTTGGCTTTGATGGAGGTATGTGTATCTTTGATGGAGCCCAGGAAGTTCTTAATTTAGATGTATAGTCCAGGAGCAGAGAGGTGTTGAGAATGGGTAATATTGCAAGTTGTAGTAAAACTGAGCACATGTTCTTTGATAATTTTATTATTCTTATTTGTCTGAAGATGGGTAGATATGCCCCCACGTCTTGTGATGAGGTGACCCAACTCTGTGCAGATTCTACTTCAAACATGTGCCATGGAATGCTAGTGTGTGCTATCCAGAATCTTTATCGTAATGTTTCGAAATGATGGTATTAAATTTCTTCCATCTCCATTGTGAACTTCATGTTGTTATACATCGTGTGAAATTGGTACTGCAATTTAGTAAATTTTCCTCACTGTGGGACGAAAGTGGGCCAAACTTTTCCAAAATGATGGCTTAATACATGACCAGTATACCTCACCAGTAAGTGAAGAGGAGAAACACATTGAAATTGGTCAACAACAGAAATGAGTTACTGGGTTAATAACCTGAAATGATTTGGTCAGTAAAATGGAAGGTTATCTTGAAGTTTTGTGGAAAAAGTAATAAAGAGGAGGTAAAAAAGCTAAATTAATGTTCTTGAAATTTTCAAAACAATTTCAGTGTATCAATCTTTTCTGTTGTTTTATAGCAAAAGTTTGTAAAAACTTTATGTATCTGTTTTTCTGTGAAATGATTCAACATAATTGAAAATAATTGTATAATTTGTTTTGTCATTGAAAGATGAATGACCAGGACCGAACATCCATTCACGAAGCCATGGAACAACAAACCATATCTATTTCCAAGGCTGGCATTGTCACCTCGCTACAAGCACGATGTTCTGTTATTGCTGCAGCCAATCCAATTGGTGGAAGATATGATGCGAGCATGACCTTCAGTGAAAATGTGAGTTAGGTAGAACTACTTCTGTAGTCAGTAGTACACCATTGTATTAGTACCACGTCTGAAGAGTAACAAAGCTTTGAACTTTGTTGCTCTTTCAGTTCATATGTGCAGATAGTTTATGTCTCAGTGTTAAAAGTAAGATATGGTACAGTGTTTCCACTGTATTTGAAGGTGTTGTCATGGTATATTATAGTTTTCAGATTTATTTGAGAGCACAGTGCTTTGCAAACCAGTATAGTGTTTGACCAGTAGTGCCTGTTCATTTTAGGATGCTACAAAATTGTCATGTGTATGTAAGGGGGAGTGAGTTACTTTGTGTTCGTTAATTGGTGGTGCCCATTGATCAAGCAGATTCAGTAGCTGGTGTCTGGAAGGCCAACAAAACATCCACTTGCAGCTGCCATTACGTTGTTATTAGATGCAAAACATTCTAGCCTGAAATTACTTTAGACCTGGAAATAGGTGAAAGTCAAGAGGGATCGGATCTGACAAACAGGCTGGATGCCCAAACAATTTGTACTTAGGATCAGTCCCTGTTTTCTCCTTGCTAAAGTACCTCTGTGCGCGAGTGCTTTATCCTGAACTAAATTCTACAGCATTTTCAGACGGCAATCCAATGAAACTGCAGCTACCAAAGCTTACTCATTAACCGGTAGGACTAGTTATTTGAGTTTCGTTATCAAGGCCATGTTTTAAATAGTCTCTTCCTTAGTTTCTAAAAGGGATTTTCCATAGGGAGTAAACGTCTTTAAATATACGCCCGTCAAAAAAAGTTTTGCATCACCTCGGTTCTGAGAGTTCCAGAACCTGTACAGAAAATTGGAATAGAGATCAACATATCATTTCCACCCTTTTTATTGTTCATGAAAACTACACATCGCATGTTGTACCACCATACAGCAAGATCTTCAGAGGTGTCCAGATTGCTGTACACACTAGTACCTCTGATATCCAGTAGCATGTCCTCTTGCATTGATGCATGCCTGTATTTGTTGTAGCATACTATCCACAAGTTCATCAAGGCACTGTTGGTCCAGATTCTCCGTCTCCTCAACGGCGATTTGGTGGAGATCCATCAGAGTGGATGCCTATCCCAGGCATGTTCTATAGGGTTCATGTCCGGAGAACATGCTGGCCAATCTAATTGAGCGATGTCGTTATCCTGAAGGAAGTTATTCACAAGATGTGCATGATGGGGGTGCAAATTGTCATCCATGAAGACGAATGCCTTGCCAATATTCTACCGATATGGTTGCACTACCAGTCGGAGGATGGTTGAAGGTATACACGACACTCATTGGTGAACAGAACTCGATGCCAATCCTGAGTGAGCCATCGATTCAGCATGATGTTGGGCTCATCTGTTACCGCGCTGTGTGGTGTTGTGGTTGCAAAGATGGACCTCACCATGGATGTTGGGAGTGAAGTTGCACGTCATGCAGCCTATTGCGCACAGCTTGACTCTTAACACGACGTCCTGTGGCTGCATGAAAAGCATTATTCAACATGGTGGCATTGCTATTAGGGTTCCTCTGAGCCGTAGTCTGTAGGCAGAGGTCATCCACTGCAGTAGTAGCCCTTGGGTCGCCTGAGCGAGGCATGTCGACAGTTCCTGTCTCTCTGTATCTCCCCCATGTCCGAACATCACTTTGGTTCACTCGCCTGGACACTTCGCTTGTTGAGAGCCCTTCCTGGCACAAAGTAACAATGACGACGTGATTGAACTGTGGTATTGACCGCTTAGGCATGGTTGAACTACAGACAGCACGAGCTGTGTAGATCCTTCCTGGTGGAATGACTGGAACTGATAGGCTGTCGGACCCCCTCCGTCTAATAGACGCTGCTCATGCATGGTTGTTCACATCTTTGGGTGGATTTAGTGACATCTCTGAACAGAGAAAGGCACTGTGTGATAGAATATCCACAGTCAGTGTCTATTTTCAGGAGTTCGGAGAACTGGGGTGATGCAAAACCTTTTTTGATGTGTGTGTGTTTCCTGAAAGAATACTCAAGTGCGTGCATGACTTGAATATTTGTGTTTTTGATCCCTTGGCATGCTCTTGGTCAGACTCGGTGTTTCCCAGTGGTATTCTTCTTGTGTATCCCCAGCTGTTCTGCAATCGCAGGGCCATTGTTGAAGTGAGCTGAAGATAAACTTTTGATGTCCTTTAAGCTTGGAGGAATTCCCATCTGTGTGGAGACAAAGTACACGCGCAACAGTAAAGTTCTATTTCAGTTCTGTTTACTGGATTGATTCTAGTCTTGCAGTTGGTCTATGTTGAAATGGCAAGAGTATACTATCAGGGTGGGGTACATTTATTACGGAAGTATTAGCAAAATGCTGCATGCTGTTTTCTTCTTATAATCTCAGCTTGTTTTTTCATTATAGACAGGCTCCTTTTTTTTCCCCAGAATTTTTGATTACTTTCTTTTCGAATTCTTTAGTATAATGTGTATATAAAAGTGCCTTTCCACTTTCTGTGTTTAGCTAAGTGGTGTATGATGTTTGGAATTAATACACGTAATATTTACAGTTCATTTCAGATTTCTTTCTGTTAATCTCTTGACACATGGGCATCTGTTTTTATTTATTTAATTTTTCCAACCTGTTAGTCTGTATGAAATATTTAATTCATTTTAGTCCTCATTCATAGTGATTTCCCTGTGTGTGTGTGTGTGTGTGTGTGTGTGTGTGTGTGTGTGTGTGTGTGTTGGCCAATGTTACATTTCTAAAGCTAATGGTTTTCTCACATCTAAGAGTACTTTTCAGCTTAAGGGTTTCTTGTTGATTAAAAGCAGTGACGCTGTGATTAATAATTTTTAATGTATTTGTTATTTATACATTCCTTTCCACTATGTTCATTGTTTAATGTATAAGGCTTGAATGACTTAAGATTTTGTTGGATTGGTTTTCAGGTTAATCTCTCGGAACCAATTTTGTCAAGATTTGATATTTTGTGTGTTGTGAGAGATGAAGTTGATGTGATGCAAGATGAACAGCTTGCTCGATTTGTCGTGAAGTCTCATAGGAAGGTTCATGCAATGTACAGACCATGCAATTACGCAGATGAGCCACTCCCAGATCCAGGTCTGAAACAAGTTGATGTCATACCTCAGGATCTGCTTAAAAAATATCTACTTTATGCACGTCAAAATGTCCATCCAACACTCAAAAACATTGACCAGGATAAAATCGCAAATATGTACAGCAAATTACGCCAAGAGTCTCTTGTAAGTAACCAGGAACATTTGCCTTTCCCTTATTTTACATAACCGTGAAACTGAGATATATGTTTTCTTAATTGATAAGACTGTGTTAATCTATTGAAATCTGCTGCCTTTTAAAAGAAAATTTTATTGTATGTTTTATGTGTTCCTTTGCATTGTCAGAATTGACATATGAGAAGAACAAACAAGTCCAAAGTGGTCTAAATTTCTTTATTTTCTTTATATTGCTAAAATATACACTTGTCAAAAACGATTTACATATGTAAATCAAATTAACTTCATTCATGGTCTTTAATGTGGAATATCAAGCAGTCTCCTACGACTAAGGAGTGCTTAATATTTCACATTACGTAACTATGTGAGAGTTGTTACAATTGTTACAAAATACTGCCCTTAACCTGAAGGTTGATTTGAATACCACAGTTTTTTTTACTAGACATGGCAGTACTGGATGTAGTATGCTCCTGCTTTTCTTAGACCTGTGAACTCATTTACCGAGCTAGTTTAATATGGATAGTAGCCTTGTTGGGGTGAACAATGTGAAAACAGAAGTTGAATGACAAGTATCTTAAATTAAACAGTATTATGAAAAAACGAAATTGCTACTCACCATATATTGGAGATATGCTGAGTCATAGACAGGCACAGCAAAAAGACTTCTAAACAAGTAAGCTTGTGGTCAAACAGCCTTCTTTTGAATTAGACAATGAAATTTGCTCCATTCAAAAGAAAGCATTGTCATAACTTCAAACTTCTTTTCTGAAATATTATGCCAGCTGTCCACCCACACTTCTCTATAATGTGAAAACAACTGCCTGTAATTGCTCATGGAAAACAAACTGTCTATAGCATAATACCAAGATTTTGACAATTCTACATTTCCTGTCAGGATGGAAAGTTACTTTTCCAGTAAATTATAATTATCATCATAGTTAAGACATACCATCCCAAGTATACACATAACATTCTGTGCCTTGTCAGCATTAATGGAGTTAATTACCATCATCCTATGGATGGAACAAAAACTTAGGACTGTGAACATAGACTTGAACAGATTTATGGCCATAAGAGTTGTTTGCCTAGCATGAAGGTGCAATCAGTAGTTTCAGAGCTTGCTCACCTCTGCTGGAAGCCTTTGTCAATGTTTTTTAAAGCTTACTATGAATTTTGAAAAGATCTTTAAAGTGGTGCATCAATTAAACTGCATATTCTGTGCTGTGATGGCTGAAAGAAGTGTACTGAACAGATATGATGTTGATTTATGAGTTTGCACAGAAAAAATGTCATATTTTGCAGGTTTTCATATTTATACACACTTACCATCAAAGTGTGCAGTTTAATTGGTGCACTACATTGGAGATAATCTCTGCTAAATTGTTGGGAAAGGTAATGTCAGTAATTAAAACTGTTGCGGGAATGAAGTTTGTAAGAAGCAGAATTTTTTCATTTTTTATCACTTCTAGGACTATAGTTCTTAACAAGAGAAATGTACTCTAATTTTAAGATTATATGTGTACCTCAGCCTCCAGCAAAAAGGCAAAACCTAATTTCAACACTGACTAGCCATGAGATGCTACCTGATGCATATTACAACATTTTTACGTGAGAATGGAGAAAATGGCGAATTTCATTATATTTCATAGAAAGTGTCAATTTCTAGCTTTTTTGTGTGTGTTCTCAATTACACGAAATTTTCCTGTCCCTTGTTATTCATTCTGTACTGAAATATTAAGATAAACATTGTCACTCACATTATATCAATATGTATGTGAGACCGATGCATGAAATACCTGTCTTCTGCATTCACATTTGCTGCATTATTATTATTATTATTATTATTATTATTGTTTTTGCAACATTTTTCCAGTTATTATCAGATAAATGGCACATCATCTGATAGATTGATTGATTTATGAATTCATATTAAATAGTCGGAAGGTCTCAGTGGGAAAGACATAAAGTATCTCAATTTTTACAAAAAATTGCCGAGTGGAGCTTTTACTTCCATCTATATTTTTACTGTCTGAAGAAACTGATAAGAGTTGTCAATTCTGAAATAAAAACTTTTCAATCGCAGGTGACTGGAAGCCTTCCAATTACTGCAAGACATATAGAAAGTATAATTAGAATGTCTGAAGCTCATGCAAGGATGCACCTGCGTGAATATGTACAAGAATCGGATGTCAACATGGCTATATGCATGATGTTGCAGAGCTTTATCCAGACACAGAAATACAGTGTCATGAATGCTATGAAAACGGTAAGCTCGGAATAAAAATTTATTAATCATGGCTTTATTATTTGATTGTGTGTGTGCCATTTGGATGGTTTGCTTTTCTTGTTCCTCCAAGCTCTTATATTCTTGCATGAATATTATATTCCTTGTACACTTAATTTTAATATCTGAATTTCTTTGTTGTATCTTGATATGCACGAGAGGCATTGCATTTTCTTTTCCAGACATTCCAGAAATATCTTTCATATGACAAAGACAATAATGAATTGCTGTACTACATCCTACAGTCCATGACAAAGGATCAATTGATTTTCATGAGAAGTTTACATGGAACAAAAGTTCGTATGCTGAAGCTGAGAGAGAAAGACTTCTTAGATAAGGTGTGTAGCAGATTGTGAAAATTAATTTAATAATTAAATGTAGGATTAGTTTTGTCCCATTTATAAAAAAGGCTATACTTGGTGTGTTCAAATAAACATTTAAAGTATATCTAGATTAGAGTTCACAATTGGTTAACTTATAAATTTTTGTTCATTTCATTTAAAATTTTCAAAAAAATTAAAAATCCAGTGGTTAGTCATAATGTTACATTTTTATTGTAGTTGTAGTTACTTGTGTGGTTATGAACAAACAACTGTTTTTGTCTACTTGTTGGTTGTCTGGTAGTAATTATCTTCCTTTTATGTTTACATCTTAATTTTTTTTATCAGTATAACCATCTTCAGCACTTGGGTTATTAAGAACTTCTGCCTCTCTGATAAAAATGATAAAATCATGTTCACTATAATAGTAGAGAGTGAAATTGTGGAAGCTACTATGCTATAACATCAGAAAGTCTATTTTTATAGATGTACTTTCGTAAAAGCTATGTTATAGTTGTGTCTTGTGTTGGCCTTTCTTGTAATTCATAATTGCAGTGATCTCAGTTATCTGCAGATTTCTTCAGACAGTTACTAACTTTTATGTCATGTCCTGTGCTCCGGGAAGAAATGCTGAATTGAATGTGTCTTCTGAACAGAATTTTATCCCCAGCACACTCTTCATTTTCCTGTAGCATACATAATGATAAATCCAGTTGAGTAGCAGTTGAATTTGTGAAGAAGGGAGAATCATGTTCTTTACGAACTGGTGTGGCACCTGTTCAATTTGTTATGCATGTCTAGTATGCTGATCCCAGTTTGTGTGAACTATTAATTCTTTAGTTGTTCCTGAGAAGAAAATGGAACACACTTAGTGCTGTAAACTGCTGTACAGAAACTCTGTAATTCAGTAACTCCATTATTGTGTGCTATTGGCTGTCAAGAAAAGTGAGCACCAGTTTGAAAAAAATGTCAGTCCTTCTCTTTCTTCCCTGGTTCAAAAATACTGTAACATGTAATAGGAGTCTTCAGATAAGCTCAAGATTCATCGGTTATGTCTACAACTCATACAGACTGCAGTTATAAAAGTAATAATGACATGAAAGGGAAGCAGTAGTTCAGAAGGGAGTGAGATGATTGTAGCTTGTTCCTGATGTTCACTGTGTACAGTGAGCAAGCTATGAAGGGAACTGAGTTCTGGAGTGTAGTTGAATTACATGGGGGAGTGCTAAGGGAATTAGATTAAGAACTGAGATACTAAAAACAGTACATGAGTTCTGTTGTTGTGGCAGCTACATGAATGATGATGGCTGAAGTAGAAATGCAGATTGGCAATAGCAAGAAAAGCATTTCTAAAAAAGTGAAAATTGTTAACATTGAATATAAGTTTAAATGTTAGTAGGTCATTTCTGAAGATATTTATCAGGAGTATAATGAAACGTGGATGATAAGCAGTTCAGAAAATAAAAGAATAGAAGCTTTTGAATGTGTATGGCAGAATGCTGAAGATTAAATTGTTGCAAAGTTGTACATATGAGCGCTCTTTCTTGTTGCAAGAAGACTTTGCCAGAACATTGAGTTAGAGATGTGTTTTATGTATTTCTGGAACATAAAATGCAAATTTCTTGTGATAAGTTTGAGAAACATGACACCGTGGATTCATATTCCAGTGCACAAATCACTTTAAGGATAGTCACGTGCAGTTACTGCCGAGAGGTTTGGTATTTAAACCAGCGACAGTGTTTTGTAGTCTGGTCGTAAAGAATATATAATACCACCCTTCTTCTCATTACCAGACAAATGCTGGTGGTGAAAATTTCTTCTATCATCAGGATTTGGGCCAGCTATGTTGTAGTTGAGTAATTCCTTATTTCCAGGCATTAGTGAACTGTGCTACTGGGATAAGTTAGGTCACCTTTATGGAATTTAATTATTTTGCCCAGCAGAATGCTTGCACAACTAAAAATGTGATTGAAATGATCAAATGTGTGATAATGTGGTTGCACAGTGACACTCGGTAAAGTGCATAATTGCCTGTGGCCACCATGGTTGTAAAATTAAAATTGTAGGTGATGGCATGACAGATAACAACCTGTCACGTTATGGAAGATGTAGTAAGCAGTGCACAAGTTCATAAACTGCTATACACACAGTGTATTCTCACACTTTTTGCTACTATACACACAATATAACTTGACACTGGGAGTTGCTGGAAGCACAAACACAAGATCACTGTCCCGCACCCTTTTACGGATGTGGGGGTTAGAACCGGCCCGCAGTATTCCTGCCTGTTATGAGAGTTGACTAAAAGGTGTCTCACACTTTTTGGCCCTATAAGCTCAGGTCCCATTTTATGGTTTGACCTGCCACTTTCCAAATTCTACAGAAGTGTGGGCCATATGGGGACAGTGCACAAGTTATCCGTAATGCCCTTAGATTCGTTCTCTTGAACCTCTTGTCGTCATGGCTTTGCGCCTCCAACCTGAAATACAACTGTTTGGGCGAGGACTCTTTCTGGGGCATGTTATCTTCTTCCGCTGTCTCTTGTCCTCTTTTGCCCCATGACAGTATTAGATTTCTCTGTGCCCAATATTCAGCACAGTAGCCAGTTCGTTACCGTGGGACCGTCATGTACCCATTTGGTGGTAGCCCCCTGACAACACAGGGATCGCACTGCTGATTGCTGAACTGTAAACTCCCCACATGCCAAGGAGTAGATGCCTGTCTTCCTAGGGCATCAGGACTCCCGGCAACGGCCATCATGCCAGGTGGCCTTTGCTGTGGCTGGGTTGGCACCTGTAGGGAGAGCCCCCGATCGGAGTGAGTGGCCTCAGGGCAGATAACCCACAATGAAGCGGTCTAAGTCATCTCTTGCTGGTGACTGTACGGCACCAGCAGTCTCTAAGAAGGGTAAGACAGAGTACAATGCTGACAGATATGACCCAAAATCATTTCTCACCCTCACTACACTATGGGAGGAACATTGGGCTACAGAAAGAAGAGAGCTATATTCACCTTGGTTCAATTTTTTGTTGAACACCTTCAGGATAAGTTTGGGGAAGTGACAGCACTGCCCAAGATGAGAAACAGTGCAGTCTTGGTTCAGGCAGCATCCCCAGACCAATCTCTGGCATTACTCGCCTGTGACCAGCTGGGTGATACTTCTGTTTCTGTCACTCCCCTTGACAACTTCATAGATTTTAAATGACTCCATGCCTGTGTTCGCTAGCTTATAAAAAGACTTCAACAGGAGTGTTGGGAGAGGTGGGTCTCGAACATTGGGTGCCATAAATCATCTTCCCAAGTCTGGATGAAGATCAGACGTGTTTTTTGGTACCAGACCCCAACAGGTGTCCCTGGCATTAACATCAATGGCATGCT